>NC_063201.1:6351765-6356765 GCF_017589495.1 Alosa alosa
ATAAAATGGGAAGGCGGCACCTCAATCAAGCACTGAGGAAGTCATTCCGAAAAATACACACTGAGCCCCCCCACCACACGTCACACTTCACAGCAAACGCTCCAACATTTCTGACAACACCATCAAAGAGATAGACAGAGTGAAAGTGAGAGAGAGAGAGAGAGAGAGAGAGAGAGAGAGATAAAGTGTGTCTGTCTGAGTGAGTGCTGAGGTCAAAGAGTCCATTTAAAGAAAAGACCCTAAGCTAAGAGTAGCACATGCTAACTATTCCGGTTGAACTTGTTTGGAAATGCGCAACCACTGATTCCTATTTTGGAGAGGTGCAGGTAGGGTGGGGGTCTCCAGCTAATCCCACATCACCAATAGACCCCACCCCCCCATTCCATATTCCACTCTTCCTCCCCTTTGCCTTGTACAAGGCGACCCATCTCGGCCCAGCAACTTTGTCTGACCTTGCGGAGGGGGGCCTGAATAACACTGTAAAATTGATTCAGCTCCTGTAATAAAAGGGCCATGCATATTATCTGCATTCTAATTCTAATTAATATTACCCGCCGCGGCCACCACGCTATAATTTACGAGCGGGAAGGGGCCTCCGCCGCTAAGCAAACACGGTAATAATCTACTCCATATTTTTATTGATGTGTTGATGAATGGCTTTATTTCACACAAAACGGCATCGGAGAGTCGCTCGAGAGGAGACGCCGATCGCAAACGGTGTTGATTATTTCAGCGGGGTTGTTTGTCGCACACCAACACTAACCCCCATCACCACCGCCGCCGCCTCAACCCACACACACACACACACACACACACACACACAGAGACATACACACCAACAGGGCTGTCATTAAGCTTTTGTTTGCTTCACGTGTAGTCTCACTGATTGAAAACCTCATTATAGGGCACGGTCACCGAGCCATTCACCCCCAGACCGCAGGTGAATTACAGGGCAGCAATGTACAAGCTGGGACACACACACACACACACACACACACACAAAGACACTACACTCTCCCACCTGCTTACTATTTTCCCTGCTAAAAGGGAGTTGTGCTCCCCCTTTGGCCCAGTAGATGTTTGTGCAGTCACCACTCTTACTTCAGCCTTAACACTTCATGCTGCAGACCCCTGAGAGCTTTGCTTGAGAGTGACAAAGCTGTTCCGAGCGAGTTTGGCCGTATGACTGCCTCAAGGCTTCTTCTTCTTGTCATTGTTCAGCAGTTGGCTTGAATTGAGTTATCTAATTGATACATTATGAACTCAATCTCAAAGGTCAATCCTGCTTGGTTTGCTCAGGCCTTTATAAGCCTGTAAGCGGCAGAGTACTTTCTCTGCCAAGGACCTTTACCTGCAACGTTTACTTCTGGTGATGACATTACAGCTTCAAATGCAAAGACCACTGGATCAAGGTGACAGAGGCCCAATCAATGAGAACATGGGTGCTTTCATAGCGCTAGACGTTTCTTTGGACAAAAACGCCTTCCTGTTCATGCAGCAGTACACAAAAAAGGGTGTTTCTTGTGTATCAATGTCCCTCTTCCTTTTCTCAGTATTAACAGGCGACTTCAACCCGTTTAGCTGTACCCCCGCTTTCATAAAACGTTAAATAAATCCTTCCAAAATTGTCTGTAATTAAACAATAACTCCAAATAGTACAGTATTGATATCTCTGCTGTTAGCTTTCCTCTTTTTTTTGGACATAATTACAGTTCTAATCATAATTGTAAATTTCCTCATATCTTGGTAATTATTCTGTCGCATAATACAGCTGTATTTCCCTGACTGACCGAACGGTTATAATACAGTTCTCCTTCTGAGTGAAAGAGCGTGTCGTAAATCAGAATGTTCTCCAGATCTAGGTTATCGCTCATAATTAGGTGTCTATGGAACTAACACCAACACCACCACCACCACCACCACCCCCGCCTCCAGCTTCCATGTTAGATAAATGTGGTCCATCCTTCCTAATTTTTTTTCCGAGGAGAGAAGCGAAGCCTTATTTGTCTCTATCTCCTTATTAATTCTGCTCACAAATCCTCGATTATTTTCCCAATCCTACCCGGTGATAGGACGACGACTCTGTTTGTCTGCCTTTGCGCTCCTAGCGGTCTCTTCCGCCCGACCAGCACGCCTTGCCTTCTCAATTGCCTGTTTTGTTTCTGCTTTTAATGAACAGTTGGATTCTTTTATTTCCCTACAAGTGCTGGATTTGCCTTATCAACCCCGCTCCCTTTGAGGGTTGCCAATTGGTTTTATCCACGCATGTATCATTTCTCCGGCTTCCTCTTTTTCCTCCCCCCTTCACGCCCCCCACCCCCCTCCCTCTCTCTCTCCCTCCCTTCCTCCTTCTCTCCTCTCTCTCTCCCTCCCTTACTCCTTCTCTCCTCTCCTCTCCACTCCCTCCACAAAAGAGAAAGAAACCCACTTCGTCAACAAGCCTCCACGGAGGCCCAGATTAAAAACCTCAACATCACCTAGCCTTCCAGCGCTACTCCCAACTGGCTTGTGTAAAACTCAATTAAACCTGTCCCCGCTGAATTTCCCATTACAGTGCATTAAACGGGAGGCCGTCAAGCGTGGATAACAAAGCTGGGCCTCGTGGTATCTGAGCCCGCCGTTTAGGAGCCATCCCTGAACGCCTCCACAACATCTTTAGGGGGAAGCTTTGGCCTCTCTCATTTGATGTGAAAACGGGGGGGGGGGAAAAAAAGCAGAACAAAGGCTAAGAGAGGAGATGTGGCTGTTTTTTTTCTTTCGTTTTCCTCTTTGACTCGAGGAAAAACAAACTTTGCGATTTGTTTATCTCAACTATGGCTCGTGTATAAAAGAGAGAGAGAGCTGAGGGGGGGTTAAGGGGAGGGGGGGGGGGTTGATTTGCCCTTGCTTGAGAGATACAGTATATGTACACAGGCACAGCACACGTAAACAGCGCTTTTAACGCCTCTTTTTCGCTAATTGGATAAGCGTAATCCTTTGACAATTACAGGTAAATATTATCAAATGCTTTGGCATGCTACTTACGCCACCTTTTCCATTAAGCAGTCCCTGAGAAAACAAAGATTCGGGACCTGATGGAAGCGGCGATGAAGCACTAATGGCTTCACAAACACACTGTCTTACCGCCACCTGGGTATTCAACAGGAAGTGAATAGCCAACGGTAGGCTGACATCAAAGACTTTCTCTCATTCATATTAATGTCAATACATGTTTTCCCTATACACTATTCACAGAATGAGAAATGAGTCAAGGTTCAAAGACTGGTATAATTGGTCATGGTTCAAAGACACTTGCAGGGCTGATGTGCAATATGTGAAGAAACAGAGCCCACGGAAATGATATATTGATCACAGTCACATACATTATTTTTGATTTTTACAGTGAGGAAAGTCTTTTTCCTGCATCCCTTGCTTTCCCTTTGGACTGTTATTGTGGGAAAACAAGCTGTGTGAATCCTAGAGAGGCCTCGATACCTCTGGGCATGACATGATTCTGCTGCCTGTCTTCCTTATCAAAGGCAAAGTGTGTATGTGTGTGTGTGTGTGGAGGGAAAGTGTGAGATAAAGAGAAAGAGAGAGAGAGAGAGAGAGAGAGAGAGAGAGAGAGAGAGAGAGTGAGAGAGAGAGAGAGAGACCTGACTCTCACTTGTAACCTCAGGCCGACTCTTGGAATGTAGGGCCGGCTTTGAACCTCAGCTCTAGTGGGCACACTGGATGCCATTACTCACATACAAACTCGTGTGTACACACACACACACACACACACACACACACACACATGCATACACACATGCATACACACACACACTTACACACCCACACACACACACACACACACACAGACACACACACAGGCCTGAACCTTAACAGAGGTGTGCTCTGCTGCCTCTCTCTCACACCACACACACACACACACACACACACACACACACAGGCCTAACCCTTAACAGAGGTGTGCTCTGCTGCCCACCTCCCGATCAGCCTTCCTGTGATGTGGCGGCTCACGGCTGTGGCCGCCTGGCCTTTCGCCCACTGACCCTCCTCCTCTCTCCTCTCCTCCTCTATTCTGTCCTCCCTCGCTCCTCTCCTCCTCCAGCCCTCCCTCCTGTCTCCACCACTTCCTCTCCCAGCGCTCTGAGCGCACGGGTCAGCTGCAGCCTCTGATCCGCTCTCGCAGATAGCACCAGTTGAAGGTCAGGCTACGGGCGGGTGGGGGTGGGTGGTGTGTGGTGGGGGGTGGAAGACAAGAAAAAGAAAAAAAAGAAAGAAAAAACGCACACCCTCCTGATAGTCACTTGACAGTGTTTACTCTAGATAGCAGGGGAAAGTTCACTGTCTCTCTCTCTTGGCCAGGACTGCGCTGTACAGTATGTGCTGGTGCTTCCTAGCCTCTAGATGTGCTGTGTCCGACAGGGGAGAGGCGCTCCAACCTAACGTCCTATTCCTAACGTCCTAGCCTGTAGATGTGCTGTGTCCGACGGGGGAGAGGCGCTCCAACCTAGCATCCTATTCCTAACGTCCTAACGTCCTATTCCTAACGTCCTAACGTCCTAACGTCCTATTCCTAACGTCCTAACGTCCTAGCCTCTAGAAGTGCTTTGTCCGACGGGGGAGAGGCGCTCCAACCTAACGTCCTGCTGTGCTCTTCCTCCTGACATGCCTATGGATTCCTACGACTCAATCAACCAGCCTCATAAATACCTTACAACTCAGACCACCAGTCATACACACTGGCTTAAATGTCTCTTAAATTGATAAGACTTGTTGGTGATTTTGTTTTTGATGGTAAACAGGCTTGGTTGCTGATTGGCTCCTACCAACACCACTAGGAACTGAACACCTCTCCTGTGTACCAGATAAATATTCCATAAACAGGATTTCCATATCGTGTCTGACTGTTTTTGCGGAGAAATTAAAAAAAGAAGGGGTGTCCAGGCAGGCCTGTAGGCTGTGTGTTCTGCATCTGGAGATGTGAGAGTGTCTTCTTCCTTAGCTTAGCT
>NC_063201.1:6359265-6369265 GCF_017589495.1 Alosa alosa
GTGTGTATATAAAGTGTCTGTGTGTGTCAAATCAGGTGTATGAGTGTGTATGCAAATCTTTTTGTGTGTGTGTGTGTGTACATCTCTCCATGTGTGTGGCATGTGTGTGCATTGGCGCTGCATGTTTGTATGTAAGCGAGTGAGAGTGTAAGTGTACAGTATGTGTGTGTGTGTGTGTGTGTGTGTGTGTGTGTGTGTGTGTGTGTGTGTGTGTGTGTGTGTGTTTTTTGTGTGTGTGTGCCTCTCTGTGTGTGTGGGTGGACCTGACTATAAACATGTGACTAATCAGCTCAGTGGGAGTGAGTGGAGCGGTCAGCAGCAACACAGCGCTGTTCCACAGATGTGAGCGGGCAGCACGCTGCTCAGCCTTTCATTCCCCCAGCAGCACTGACCACACAGGTCACATCTGATCTGGCCCATAGCAGGACCGAGAGAGAGTGCGAGAGAGAGAGAGAGAGAGAGAGAGAGAGAGAGAGAGAGAGGAAGTGAAAGAGGGAGAGAAACAGAAAGAGGGGGAGGAGTAGAGAGGAAAAGAGAGGGAGAGAGAAAGAGAGAGAGAGAAGGATACATGTAGATGGAAATGGCCAAAGAGAAACAGCAGTCCTAATGGAGTGATCACATAGGCTCCCTTTCACCCCCAACACTCATTACCACCAACACATGAAAGAGGTCCGGGGACTTTGGACTGTTGTCGTGTCGAGCCATGGGGAGCCACTGAACGCTAGCTCCAGGAGTTTATACACACACACACACACACACACACACACACACAGAGTGCTGACCAATCTGCAATTACTCAGGCTGCACCACGCTGCATTGCTATTATCAGGATTACTGGTATTTAGTCAGTGAGGCCACAGTGGCCCAAGTTTCCAGCTGCTTCAGTCGTGTGCCACCCCCTGCCATCCTAACCACCCCTCAGTACTTAGAGTCGTGTGCCACCCCCTGCCATCCTAACCACCCCTCTCCTCAGTACTTCCAGTAGCAAACAAAAGGTTCCTCTGGCATAAGCCTTTCTGGGTGCGGTGCTGGACAAGTAATCTTCAAGCGCTCGCCGGACCCTATGGGCAGCTCTAATGTAATGGCATATAGAAAGGCCTGTCAGCCAAGCGCAGCTATTTATAATCACATTCTGACCACTGCTTGGAGGTCCACTGGTGCCCCACTGGGCACCCAATCATGGAGCTATGCGACCATGTCTGTCTGTCTCAGGGGTTCATTTCTAAAATCCACTTTTTTTTTCACCATAGGCCAAGTGGGTGGGTAGGTTACAGTCCAGGTTAATTGACAGGACCCTCAGTTACAAAGTTTACCGTCACCCTGATGTTAGTTGACTCATATAATGGACCATATGAATAAAGTCCCCTTTGGTCTTATTCCAGATAGCTTGAGCAGTCATGAGTTTGATGGTCAGAAGTAGTGTTTATTTTATTTTATTTTATCTTATTTTATTATTCTTTAGCTAATGCACTATGTACAGTACTTTGGTCAGTGCAAGCTGCATGGTTAAATGGGCTCTAAAAATAAACTTTGTCTACTTACTTACTAGAAGACACACACCCTGATAACATGAAATCCACTCCCCCCCCCCCGCACAGTCTTGGAGTTAAAAGTCTTTGTGAGAGCAATGACTAAATGAACACATTTTCACTAAAGGTTACCTCCTAGTGTTTTTCTAGCAGTGAGTCGGCTCATGCACTGTCACTGGGCACTGAGTGAAGAGGTGGCACAAAGGGCCATTGTTCTCCGCACATCTCACTCTCTCCACTTGTCTGTCTCTTTCTGTCTTCTCCTCCCATCCCTCTCTTCCTACGGTTCACTCTCTCTCTCTCTCTCTCTGTCTCTCTCGCTCTCTCTCAGTTGTAGATGGGTGAAGTGCAAGCGTGTGTATGTGGTGGTGGTGGTGGTGGTAGAAGGGAGGGAGGGCTATTAATCTGAGGGGGGCTGTTGATACAGGGAAGCAGGGAAGGGTCCCGGAAGGTCAAAGGGATTAAAGTGCTGAAGGTGGATGTAGAGGCACGCTGCAGGGTGAGGGTGGGGTGCAGAGTGGAGAGGAGAGGAGAGGAGAGGAGAGGAGAGGAGAGGAGCAAAGAGCAGAGAGAGAGAGGAGAGGAGAGGAGAGGAGAGGAGGGGAGAGAGAGAGGAGAGCAGAGGGGGGAGAGAGAGAGAGGAGAGGTGAGGAGAGCAGAGGGGAGAGAGAGAGAGGAGAGGAGAGGAGAGGAGAGGAGAGGAGAGGAGAGGAGCAAAAAGCAGAGGGGGGAGAGAGAGGAGGGTAGGGGAGCGTGTGGCAGCGGGCACGCACCCCAACACAACAGAGACGAGCGTGAGAGGCGCGGGAGGCGCAGAGATTACCGGCCCAAAACACGCCCCCCCCCCACGTGTCCCGCGCGGCGCCCCAGCACCACATTAGCGGCTAGCTGGTGGTAATCAGCGCCGCGCAGCCTCACGGCGGCCACACGGGCCACAGGAAGTAGGGAGAGCAAAACTCGACGGGCAGGGTTGTCGCTCGGGTCTCTCGAGCAAACCTACGCTGACCCGACCCGACCCGACGACCTCTCCACTCCATGTGGAAAAGCGCTCGCATTCACATCCCTCTCCATTGTGTCGCTTAGCGTATATATTTATCGTACATCCTTAGCTGTGGTGTCGCGTAGTAAAAGCATGCATTTTTATCAGCGCCTCTCTTCTCGGGGAATTGGGCCTACTGTAAAGTGTGACCTTGGCCCCCCCCTCTATCTCCTCCTGGTTGAACTGTAGGACGGGTGTGAGAGATCGGAGCGCTCCTCTCTCCCAGATAGGCCTGTGTATGTAAATTAGATGAGTGAATAGAGATGGAGATACACAAAGTCTGCGGAGCTGATAGTGGATGTCAATCACTCGCCCTTCTACATGATGGATGGTGACCAGGCGCTGGGGGGGGTGCTTCCATAGTGTCTGTCACAGAAGAGAGAGGCTATGGTGGTCTGTGAGGTCCAAAAAGCATGGTCACTGCTGGGAAAAAAAGGAGGTGAGGTTTCAGGGTTCATTGTGTGTCGTGGCGTGCTGATGAAGTGAAGGACGAGCATGAGGAACGGAGCCTGGGTTCCACTCATCTACCCACACCTCTCTCTCTCTCTCCCTCCCTTCTCCCTCACTCTCTCGCTCCATCTCTTGACCCTCTCTCTCCCGATCTCTTTTGTCTTCTGTCTAATCTCTCTCCTGCTCTCTGTTTCTACAACACCCCCCCTCTCCCTCCCTCTCTCTCTCCCTCTCCCTCTCTCTCCCTCCCTCTCTCTCTCTCTCTCTCTCTCTTTTCTCTCTCTCTGTGAGCCGATGGTGAGAATGGATGGTGCTGTCTGGTCCAACAGACATCACTAGCGCCACCTCAGCGCTGTACCACCCACCCCCCCCCCTCCCCAGCCCTCCGCTGCTGTCCCCATGTCAGCTGCTGTCGCTTGCCGCGAGGAGAGGTCAGCCGTGTTGCCGTGGCGGCGGTGGCGCTGTCACCGGACCCGTGATCCGTCACCATCAGGCCCAGGCAGGGCAGGATACCACGCAGCAGCGACGGCTGCCATCTTAAGCAAGAGCATGTGCTGTGTGAGTGCCGTGTGAACGCAGTCTGCCCAGCGACACTGGTGCCTATTTAGCTGTGTGTGTATGTGGGTATGACTGCGTGTAGGTTTTTGTGAGGTGTGTGTGTGTATGTGGGTAAGGCTGTGTGTAGGTTTTTGTTAGGTGTGTGTGTGTGTGTGGGTAAGGCTGTGTGTAGGTTTTTGTTAGGTGTGTGTGTGTGTATGTGGGTATGTCTGTGTGTAGGTTTTTGTTAGGTGTGTGTGTGTGTGTGGGTAAGGCTGTGTGTAGGTTTTTGTTAGGTGTGTGTGTGTGTGTATGTGGGTATGTCTGTGTGTAGGTTTTTGTGAGGTGTGTGTGTGTATGTGGGTATGGCTGTGCGTAGGTTTTTGTTAGGTGTGTGTGTGTGTGTGTATGTGGGTGTGTCTGTGTGTAGGCCTTTGTTAGGTGTGTGTGTATGTGGCGATGACTGTGTGTAGGTCTTTGTTAGGTGTGTGTGTGTATGTGGTATGACTGTGTGTAGGCCTTTGTTAGGTGTGTGTGTGTGTGTGGCGATGACTGTGTGTAGGTCTTTGTTAGGTGTGTGTGTGTGTGGTATGACTGTGTGTAGGCCTTTGTTAGGTGTGTGTGTATGTGGCGATGACTGTGTGTAGGTCTTTGTTAGGTGTGTGTGTGTGTGTGGTATGACTGTGTGTAGGTATTGAGGTGGTAAAAGAGGGGCAATGCTGAGGCCAAACAGTCCTTCACACTTCATCTCACGCCTGTGAGACTTAACAGCACTGTGCTGCAGCTATGGCCCTGAACCCCCAGTGGTGATCACAGCAATGTTCATATCCACACAAAGAGTTAAACTCCCTGGCAGTAACACATGCTGATAAATGCCTGTGTTCGGTATGAATCCCTACGGACTCCAATGCGTCTACTGAATACCTGATGCAAACGCAATTCCAATTGAGAGGTTAGGCCTCACCATGTCTCTCCGACATCCCTGCTGCCCCTTCAGAGGAGATGGAGTCCCCCCACGCTCGGATTACCACGTTGAAACTTCGGAGGACTCTATGCACACACGGTATGCTAAATATATATGTACAGTCTCAAATGGAGAGCTCTTCCAATGGATTGGCTCTTCTCCTATTTCCTGGCCATGAATGGCAATTTGAGTCATTCTCGTTATCGACCACTCATCTTAATTTATTAAGATTTTTGCCAGTCAGAGAGGGGGGTAAAAGTAAGCAGAGAGCACATAATCACATTAAGCCTTTTTTGATGAATAATTGTATTAGATACGTTTCACTGTGCAAGCACTATGGTCTGGAAAAAATGCCGCTGCCTGAAGTGAATATGAAACATCCAAACATTAAAGGAATATATTAAATCCACTTACACTGATCAGTAAATGTGCGGAAGATAACCAACATAATGTGGTCCCCGAATGGAACGAAAGGGAAAGAACGATGTTGGGTGACATAGAAAATGGCCGCCATCCTAAGTGGGAGGATTTTCCAGATTTAGAATCTCTCTTTTCATGGGCCTTAAATAGATGTCATGGAGACTCTAATCTTAAGTGTAAACGCATCCTGTTCCACATTGTCAAGCGCTCCATTGTGCCCTAAAAGGGAAGCCTCGAAAATTAAGATATTAAGAAACGACTAAGCGAGAAAGGGCCGAATCACTTCACTATACAGCACCAGCAGCCCTCCTCTTTAGTGTCCACGGCCGATGCTCACACTACGTAAAACACGCGCCGTATATCAGGCCGACTGTAGAACTGTAGATACATAGTAATTCATTTGGTGATCCATCAGAGTGGTCGATGACGGCAGATGCTTTAGTGCGGTCGGCCAGCAGACAAACCATGTTTCAGTACTCTCTCTCTCTCTTTCTCTTTCTCTGTGCCTGCTTAAAAGCTCTGCTCCACCATTGACAGCTCAGTCAGCCTGACTCTGCTAATCGATGCCGAGGCATTTTTCGGCATCGATTATACAATTATGCTCAGTTAAATCATCGCCAGCACCCACGCCCTCCTTCTGTAGCAGAGACAGCGTCTGCGTCTGCGGAGTGGGACCTGCTTTTAAACCAAAGATATGTGCTCGTTCCATCTGAGCTCTCTCTCCCCCATACACTGTGTGTGTGTGTGTGTGTGTGTGTGTGTGTGTGTGTGTGTGTGTGTGTGTGTGTGTCTGCATGCTTCTCTGTGTGTGTCTGCCTGAACTGGAGTGTGGCTATGTGGACCTGCTGTCGTTGGTCTGAGTCTCTCTCAGTGTGACTTATTCTTTGTTAGTCTGTGTGTATGTGTGTGTGTGTGTGTGTGTGTGTGTGTTTTGTCTGTTCTTTTCTCTGTGTGTGTCTTGAACTGAGTGTGGTTTGTTGTGTTGGTCCTCTCTCTCTGTGTGTGTGTGTGTGTGTGTGTGTGTGTGTGTGTGTGTGTGTTTGTCTGTTCCTCTCTTTCTCTCTTTATCTGTGTGTGTGTTTGCCTGTTCCTCTCTCTCTGTGTGTGTGTGTGTGTGTGTGTGTGTGTGTGTGTGTGTGTGTGTGTGTGTGTGTGTGTGTTTGTCTGTTCCTCTCTCTCTATCTGTGTGTGTGTGTGTGTGTGTGTGTGTGTGTGTGTGTGTGCGTGTGTGTGTGTGTGTGTGTGTCTGTA
This sequence comes from Alosa alosa, assembly GCF_017589495.1. Classification (NCBI taxonomy): domain Eukaryota; kingdom Metazoa; phylum Chordata; class Actinopteri; order Clupeiformes; family Clupeidae; genus Alosa; species Alosa alosa. The sequence goes on from NC_063201.1 coordinate 6,365,456, forward strand.
CCTCTCCGTGTGTGCGTCTGGGAGCAACGCTGCCAGGTGATGCACCAACAAGGAGGGAACAATACACATGTATTTGTATCTGTGTATCTGTGTGTGTGTGTGCGTGTGTGTGTGTGTGTGTTTTTGTCTGTTCCTCTCTCTCTATCTCTCTGTGTGTGTGTGTGTGTGTGTGTGTGTGTGTGTGTGTGTGTGTGTGTGTGTGTGTGTGTGTGTGTGTGTGTGTGTGTGTGTGTGTGTGTGTGTGTGTGTGTGTGTGTGCTTGTAAGCATGTCTTTGTCTGTATATATGTGTGGGAGACAGAAGACGCTAATCCATACACAGAGTGCTGCAGATCAAGTGCCCTTGTATCCAACTGCACCCTATAGATTACACACACACACACCACACACCACACAACACTCCCGTCCCCACCACACTGAACACCCCTCTTAACCTTCCAGCACTAGCTCTATTTCTCTCTCTCCTCCACTCATCATCCATCCATATATTCATCTATCAGTCCATCCATCCATCCATCCATCCATCCATACATACATACATACATAAATACAAACATACATACACATACATACATGCATACATACAAACATACATACATACATACATCAATACAAACATCCATCCATACATACTTACATAAATACATACATACCGGTACATACACACATACATACATAAATACAAACATCCATCCATACATAATTACATAAATATATACATACATACATACATACATACATACATACATACATACTTGCATAAATACATACACATACATACTGTACATACATACATACATACACATACATGCATACATACATACCGGTACATACACACATACATACATACAGTACATACATACACACACACACACACACACACATACATACATCAATATATATATATATACATACAGTGCATACTTACATAAATATATACATCCATCCATACATACTGTTCCTCTATCCATCATCTATCCAATCCAGCTCAACACTTGGGTTCTCCTGTCTGGCCGTGCCCACTTACCACCAAGGCTCGGTGCAATCAATTATTGTTGCTGTGGAAATCATTAATAATTCGCTAATGAAAACGATTCTGTTGATCTGCCTTGTGTTTTAATTAAACGCAATTACAGTGCAGCTCAGAGCGGTGCGGGGGACTCCTTTAGGGTACAATTTTGTTATAATACACTGATAATGAAATTTCACATTGTGTTCATTTGTTTAGTTATTATTCAGTCACCCTGTTTCTCTGTGTTCACAGATAACAGATAATAACCTAAGCACCTCCATAGTTTCCCCTCCCTCTCTCTCTCTCTCTCTCTCTCTCTCCCTCTCTCTCCCTCCCTCCCCTCTGCCATCTCAAAAGGGGAAGGTTGAAAAGGAACAATTAAAATCTTGCCTTAACTGCTTAACTGATTCCAGAGTGCGGCCTATGAGATGCTGTGAGGTCTCTGTGAAAGCTATCACCCGAGTGTGTTTCTCCTCTTTCAAAGCTCCTTCTCTGAAATGGACGCCATGTCCTTAGGTGGGGAGAGTGGACGCAAAAGAGGGCCATGTTTGCTTGACTATCAGTAGACCAGAAAGAGTGTGTGTGTGTGTGTGTGTGTGTGTGTGTGTGTGTGTGTGTCCATGTAAGGGGTCCAAAGAGCTCTTTCAAGAGTGCAAAAACAACACACAGAGCATATATAGTATGTGCGTGACCTGAGATGCCCAGTCAGGCCTAACTCAGCCACCCTGGGCAAAGGCACAAAAGGGCCTGTGAATCTGATGGCGGGGGCTGGGGGACTTACGGAAGACGAGCGAGGAGGCACAAAGACACAGCTAATTAGTCCCATTCAGCGCATGGGCTTATGTAAAACACTCCGTTACACTGGTCAATTTCCAGCCGCACAATGGCAAAGTTTCTCCCGAGACTCGTCCGACAAGCTGTATCAGTCTGTGGTCTGCATAAGAGGCTTACACAGGAAATTTAGGTGACCTTCTCCCTCTCTCTCTCTCTCTCTCTCTCTCTCCCTCTCTCTCCCTCCCTCCTCTGCCATCTCAAAGGGGAAGGTTGAAAAGGAACAATTAAAATCTTGCCTTAACTGCTTAACTGATTCCAGAGTGCGGCCCTATGAGATGCTGTGAGGTCTCTGTGAAAAGCTATCACCCGAGTGTGTTTCTCCTCTTTCAAAGCTCCTTCTCTGAAATGGACGCCATGTCCTTAGGTGGGGAGAGTGGACGCAAAAGAGGGCCATGTTTGCTTGACTATCAGTAGACCAGAAAGAGTGTGTGTGTGTGTGTGTGTGTGTGTGTGTGTGTGTGTGTGTGTGTGTGTCCATGTAAGGGGTCCAAAGAGCTCTTTCAAGAGTGCAAAAACAACACACAGAGCATATATAGTATGTGCGTGACCTGAGATGCCCAGTCAGGCCTAACTCAGCCGCCCTGGGCAAAGGCACAAAAGGGCCTGTGAATCTGATGGCGGGGGGGCTGGGGGGGGGGGACTTACGGAAGACGAGCGCGAGGAGGCACAAAGACACAGCGAATTAGTCCCATTCAGCCGCGCATGGGCTTATGTAAAACACTCCCGTTACACTGGTCAATTTCCAGCCGCACAATGGCAAAGTTTCTCCCGAGACTCGTCCGACAAGCTGTATCAGTCTGTGGTCTGCATAAGAGGCTTACACAGGAAATTTAGGTGACCTTTAAATAATAAGACATACTATTATAGGACAGCCAATGTCCAAGTTTAAAAGGGTCGCGATATCAGGTGACAATGGGTAAGTCCAATAATTGGGAATTTTGGAAATGAATGGGATGTACTGGTTGTTTTTTTTTTCTTTAAAAAAATACTAAAATGGGGGATGTTGAATTATTCTCAGCGATGTCTGTAACATCACTTTAAGGGATGGCTGCAAAGGATAGTATGGGTACATAATCCAACTGACAAGAATAGCTGACAGATATTCTTTCATAATTAATTGCATTGCCCTTTTCATGAAAATCACCAAAAAAAGAACAAAACAATTTGTGAATTTGTGTCAATTCTGAAAGCTCTTGAATGAATTCAGAAAGTGTGAAGAAGTCAACAGCCATAAAATACCTAAACAATGCAATTGCTGCTCCACTCCTCCACTGGAGTTTATCAAGTGTATTATTTTCAGCAGTAAAATATCATCGAGACTGATTACTACTCTCTCTCTCTCTCTTTCTCTCTCTCTCCTCTTCTTAACTTCTCCGTTTCTCTAATTCTTAATTACTCGGCAGACGAGCTGCCGGTGCCTGAGTTCGCCGGCGCGAGCAGCGTCTCAAAGAGGCCGGCGGAGTGTGGAGAGGTGCATTGTGGGAGTTCCAGGTGGATTTCTCGATAATGAGTTGTGGCAGCGAGAAGTAGAGAGTTTTAGTGATGGCTGGCTGCCGGCTGACTGTGATGCTAATGTAAAACAAACAGCACGTGGCTATGCTAATACCACCAGCATGAGAGAGACCCCCCTACACACACACACACACACACACCCTCCCTTCCTCCTCCGTCTCCTCCTCCTCCTTCTCGGCTGTTCCGCTCCTGCCTTTCAACTGACAGCTATTGTTTCCTGATTGGTTTCAGTGGAGCATGCTGTGAGATACTAGAGTACAGTAAACTTTAGCTTTAGCCCCACAGGGCTGCCAGAGCAATGTAAATATTTCAGAGGGAGATGAGAATACGGTCTGTGCTTTTCCCCCAGAAAGGTGCATGATGCATTACTCTATTTGCTAGGCAAACAACACAGGTGCACAGACGCACAGGTAAGCAGTGGCTAAATTGAGTGAGCAGAAATTTGCTGATGTT
>NC_063201.1:6374265-6381765 GCF_017589495.1 Alosa alosa
AAAACGATGCCCCATTTTCACTGCAGGGATGTGCTTCTGCTGATCCTGTTTTGTAAGCAACAAATTCTGCCTTTGTCTGTTTCTTCTCTCTCTCTCCCTCCCTCCCTCCCTCCTTCCTCTCTTTTTTGTCTTATTCCTGAGCAGGCATGCTGCCCCATGCTGGCACAAGTACAGACAGTCGGCTCGCACTACTAATTTCAGTCGGCTCGTATTTCACACCTCAAATTAACCACCGTATAAAGTCTTATATCTGAGCTAACCTGTAAAACTCGGACTCCTGTCAAAAAAGAGAGAGAGAGAGGGAGGAGAGGGGGAGAGACTGATTGTTGCCACGACGACTATCTAAAATGAGAATCGGATTAACCCTTTCTCTGATCCTTCCCCTGTCTGAGGGTCCGGTTCTTATTCATCTCTCCATCTCGTGTGCTAAACAAGCGGCGCGGGAGGAAGGACATCTGCTGTCTCGGCCTGGACCGCTCTGGCCTGTCCTGGCGAGGAGAGAGGAGAGAGACCCACGTGTCGGGGGTTAACAGTCACCCGTGGTAGTATTTTAAATAGGAATCAACGCTAACACTCTACGCTAATGGCTAAAACAAAAGGGTAAAGGAAACGCGAGAGCCTGCTGTGAAGTCACTGCCATCCATTCTGGGCCAGGCTGAGCGGGAGGAGAAATGAAACAACATGGCCGACTGCGCGGTGCGCTGGCTTTTTGTGGTTTAGCCCTCTCCACACCTCTCACCTCGCTGGCTGCCTGTCTTTTTTCTTCCTTTTTCCCCCCGTTTTTCTTATCCCTGGGTGTGTTACGTGTAAGAGATACAGTGACCAAAACAGTGTAGTCAGCGAGCGAGTGATTACAAACTGATTCTCCAAATTCGCTATAAAATGAAAATCAATATTTCCACAAGTTGCTGCAACATAAAAGATAACCTTCATTGATTTTTCTAGACTTAGGCCCCTCTGTGATAAAATCTAATATAAATTTTCAGCCGCGCGGATTTGGATCAGAGCAGGAGCAGGGGCCTGCCGATAAGTAACACTCTCCCATCCCTCAGCTTCGGATTTTCCCCCTCCTTTCACCTCTCTCTCTCTCTCCCTCCCTCGATCTCTGTCTCTCTCTCTCTCTCTGTCCCTGGCTCTCTTTTTCCAAGCCATGGCTGTACTATTTATAATTGGCCCGGTGCGAGCGAAAGCTTCTATCAGGAATCTGTTCTAATTTTTATTACGGGAGGAGAGGGCTAAAGCCTGTTCCAGATAATTTGGAAATTTCAAGGGGAATTGTGATGGAGCTGATGGCAGAATCTGCCCGGGTCCCCAGGAAAGGAGCTAACCTGTAATAGCCTCTGCGGCCGAGGCTGATTAAATGTTGCCATAGATGAAAGACCTGCCATCGCCGCAATAAATTAACCAATCACACAAATCCCAAGTCGCTACTAATCCGGCCTTGATACCCCTGATCCTCTGATCAGCTGAAGGAGGTGAGGGAAGGAAGTGTCTGGTGACACTGGCCTCTCTCCCCCTCGCTCCCAACTTCCTGTGTAAACAACGAGCTAATGATATCACGGCTGACCAACTGAACACCACCCAGTGTCCCCTCAGACCCCCCTCCAATTTCTCTCTCTCTCCATCTGTCTGTCCATCTCTCTTCCTCTTTCACTGTTAGTTTTTTTTCTTTGCAGTGGACAACCCCCCCACCGCCCAAAAAACACACACAAACACTCTCTCTCCTTCTCTCTCTCTCTCTCACTCTCAACTCTCCTCAATCTTTTCCTCCTTTCCTATCCTCCTCCTCCAGTACTGAATTTACAGGAAGCAGACTCAATGAGCAAAACCTTTATCTGGTCAGTACATTCGTAAGAGTGCACTGCAGAGATTCGCTGCTTTGCATATGCAGTATAGCCTTGGTAATGGCTGCTCTGTACTTTCTAAATCCTCCTTCTTGGCCCGGTGAGTTGACTACACGGCGTAGTGCGTTTGAGAAAAATAACACAAGAAATACAAAACCACAAATGCACCACAAACCAAAGGGGAGGATTCATAAGAACATGTGTGGGTGTGTAAGGTTAAAATGTTGAATAATAATAAAACAGTGTGATCCAGTTAAAGAACAGACTCCACAAAATGCACTCATCAATTATATGCCAGCCTATTTCTGAAAGATAGTTTAAAAATATCTATCAACAATATGGTGTTGACAAATTTTCATTGTCCTGCATTTCTTTAAAACAAAATAAAACAAAAAAGAAAACCTGAATTAATTTCTGTGACCATTTTTTAAAACTGCCTTTTCCAATCTTGATGGCCAAGCACAGGTCTACATATTATCAACAGTGCTTTACATCTAAAGAACTATCAAGGAAAATATGTTTTTTTTTTTAGATGACACCATCTAAGACAGCATTAACCTCATACACAATCAACATTAGTGTTCAGAGCTCAGCTGACCTCTAGTTAATGCCATGGACACACTGCAGCCTCTTAGCGAATTTCACTGTATTCAACGGTATATAAACCATTAGGGAGCGAGAGCAACATTCAGCGCCATATGCTTCTGGCAGGGTTATGTCAAGTTTACATGTAACAGTATAGCTAAGGGACCAGGCAGGGTTGGGTTGGAGGTGGGGGGTAACAGGTTTAGAGCTGTTCTTGGACTCTGTTTACAACCGAAAGCACACTCACACCTTGATAACGTCTGTTGCAATTAGTTGTTCGCTATGATGAAACAAATTGCATGTGGTCAACTGGAAATTTCATTAAGGCAGATTTTCTCCCGGCCCACGTTATCTCTCTCTCTGTATTCATATTTCCTTAGGCCTTTAGAATGGATGAGTTGCCAGGGATTTTTTTTTCTCTAAATGTAAAATAAATGTCCAAATACCGTAAAGAGCTTGCATATTCCATGCAAGCTCTTTACTGAGGTGGTGCTTACAATATTTGTTCACATTTAGTGTTGATAGGCTGCAGTTTACACATCACCTCAGAAGAAGGTTATATTTTATAGAAGTTAAACAAGACTCCATATTTCAAAAATACCCATTCCTTCCCAAAGAGATAGAATGGCATTTTTCATTTTGCCATTTGCTAAACATCCCCTCCCATCTTCAAACGACAGTAGTTTCATAGGGCTGAAGTGAGAAAAAAAATGATACATCCATGCCATCCTGCTTTTTTTTTGCGAGTTAGCATCTGCTACGGGGAGAGCTAAATAACAGGAATATGCAAAATGTGCACGCTAATTCCTTTTGGAGATAGATCTTGGCGGCCGTCCTGTCATAAATCAGAGCGTTTTTTCGATATGAAATGAGGCAAGCCGCTCTAATCATTTCTGCATTTCAAATTGGATCACTGGCTCAATCGCTTGGCTTTTAAACTGCTTGCCTAAGAGCAAATGTGAGGTGTGAGATAATGGTGAGCAAATCTCTTCCCGCGCGCCCTGCCGCCGTAGTTAGTTTACTGCTTGAGTGCAAAAGAATGCGGCGCTCCCTGCCCCCTCCCCACACCCCAACCGTTCTCTTTTCAACTTTGTTAAATTGACTTTTTCGTTTCAAATCGATTAAATTGAGAATCGCCACCATTTCTTTTTTTTCAGCCTCCTCAATCTCTGAAGGAACACCCATCAAGGTGTACACAGAGCATTATTTAGTGGCAGTCATGGGTGCCACAGGACTAAAAAAAAAAAAAAACTTTTATCTGAACAAAAAAAGACAGCATAGTCTTCAACTAGCCTAGAATGAATTAACAAAAAATAGCAACAGGAGTAAATAAAGGTAATTAACCACCTTGACAAATAGACTGCAAATTGCACTGCAGACATGCAGACAGACAGCGGCTAGTTTGCATCTTAATGACGCTTGGCCGCACCTTAAATTGGACTGTATGACCTTGAATACAGTGAGAGAGTGGGAGAGGGAAAGAGAGAAGGAAAGTGAGTGTAGTATTCTAGCCAGTTCTGACAGGACAGGACATAAGCCTAACGCAGCTCCAGGGTTTCAGAGACTCTCCAACTCTAAAGGAGGATCAGTCTGCCTTCAGGATAGACTCTCACTCTTGTTTCTCTCTCTCTCTCTCTCTCTCTCTCTCTCTCTCTTTCTCCCTCCATCTGTGATTTATAAGTTTTTTTTTAAGTTATATCCTCAGCTTGAATCTTAGGTGACCCTGTTTACATCCTGTGGCCACTCCCCCAGTGCTGTTTGTCTTGACACTGACAAACGATTGCAACCTGTGCTGCTCTACACCACCCCAAACAAAATGTACCCCGAGCAAACACCCATCTGCATAGCAGGCCAATCAATCAATCTAACAAGATTCCAAACAGAACTCATTGTGCATATAGACTTTGTCAACCGATAATATTGCTATGCAAAGCTGCACATTCTCACTGATAACGCAAACACATTCTCAATTGTTGTGCACATTGTATGGTGGAAATGAAAAAGGCTGGACCTAACCACTATAAACCCGGCACCACAAAATACACTGACACAAACTCAACAAAATATTACTTTTAGAATCATACGTTAAATTAACTGTATGGATTTCTGGACATTTTTTGGTGACATAATGAGGAATAGTAATTAGTAGTATGTGTCTACTTCAACGCTCAGTGATGATGCTACAGCGCTAATGAGCAGTGAATCATTAAAGTGATGCAATGACTGTAACTAAGGAAACGCAACATGTCCCACTACACACCCAGACAACTAATTGCAGGAGCCCAGCAGCTAACTCTGACATGAGTGCACATAACACACTCTCTGAGCAACGGATAAAGAGAACGCCGAGTTTGGAGCTGTGAGCCCTTCAACATGGCAGCTTGGCTGGGAGAGAAGTGGAAGGAAAAAAAAGTGACTTCTGTATTCAGATGGAGGCTCGAACAGGCCAATAACATGCTTGTTCCTGTCTGAATATGATTTTTTCCCCCTCCTCCTCTTTGAATTCAATTGCTGACTTGTTTGATCTTTTCAGCGGGTGCACAGTCGACTCCTGCAGCTACGTGTGGGGACAGCGATCCCGTAATAGGCGGCCAACTCCAAGTGATGTTCACCTGTACGGGTATTACCAGGCCCTCTGGGCTCCAGACATACAAAATAGGCCGATTTCCAGGACCACGACGCCCCCCTCGTCAAAAGGAAATAAAACAGACATATGTCTCTACCCCACCAGAGCTGGCTAAGTGCAAGTCCCCTCCCCATCCCCTCGACGCCCTTTCTGATCACAAAGACAAACAGCGTTGGGGTTTCTCAAAAGGAGGGCAAAGGGTCTCACCGCATGCCCACTGGTTACAAACAACAACAAGAGTCGAAAAACAAAATACTGAGGATCACTTTTGGGGGGCACAGTCACTTCCTGACAAGGCAGTGTGTATCAGCAGCAGGGCCCGCAATGCATCCTTTTGAACTGGCGCTGATGGGAGAGCTTACAGCGAGTGTGCGAGTCGATGTCATGAGGGTCACGGGGGTATGGGTTGGGGGGGTTTAAAGCAAAGCCAGGCGTCTCCACCACCACCACCAGCAGCAGCAGCACCTGCCCTCTCTCTTTTCACCTGCAGCTGTGCCCTGTGCCCAGCGCTGTAATGCTCTCTCTAAGTGTTTCCTGCGTCACAGATAGAGCCAGTGGAGGTAGTGGAGGAACACACACATACACACACACACACACACACACACACACACACACACACACACACAGAGTAAATGGAGCAGCATAATCAAACTGATACAGAGCAGATATAATTTAACACACACACACACACACACACACACACCTCTGTGTGCAGAAACAACTCCACCAACATGCCTCCTGAGCTCCTGTGTGAACTTTTGTACTTTAAGAGGGGTCGCAGACATTTGCATACACTGCAATTTACTGACATTATATAAAAAGGAGCAATCTTTTAACATTAAAGCCATTTTTTTGCTTCAGAGAGATGGGGGTCTTAATAAATCCATTTTATAGACCGACAATATTTACACTGAGGTAAGTAAATAAGATAAAATGGGGGGGGTGAACCTCGCCTCCGACTAAATGCATTAGATGTGAACTCTCTTATCGTCCTCTCCGCACCCGGACCGTTAAGAGATGGGCTTGCCGAGCTGCCCATGCTCTTTGTTACCCAATTAGTTTACGGATGACCCCCGCAGTCTAATATTCCTGTTTTGACAGCCTCATACACCAAACACACACCACACGCCTCCGCCGTGCACCACCACCGGACCACCGGGACAGACGTCTGGCCGCCCAAGAGAGAGGCTGTCCAGACGTCTTAGTCTGCTTGTCCGTGGTTTTTGCTATCGGGAGGTTTTTATCTAGCCCCTCTGCCTTTGCGATAGCACACCAGATGACCAGGACAAACACACACACACACACACACACACACACACACACACACACACACACACACACACACACACACACACACACACACACAATTCTAAGTGGTAGTGTTAGCACTGAATACTTTTCCATATAACAGATCCTCCATCTGGAGTCATTTGACAGGGTTTTGTCTCTTTCTCTCTCTCTCTCTCTCTCTCGCTCTCTCTCTCTCTCTCTCTCTCTCTCTCTCCCGTCTTCTGGCACGGGAGGACTTGGCGGATGGATGATGATCCGCGGGGGCCGGTCCTGAGTTATCAGGACCCAGCAGCAGGGGCTTGCCTCCCTGTGGGGTGGCCCGGCTCATGCCCGAGAGGAGGTGAAGCAGGCAGAAGCCTCGCGGCTCCCCCCCTCCACCCCCACCTCCCCCCTCTGGAAGCACTAAGCCAGAGCACAGGAGAGGAGAGGAGGAGGAGAGAGAAGGAGGAGAGACAAGTGAGGGCCAGCCATGTCTGGAGCCACCCCAACAAGCCGGAGCCCAAGGAGGAGGAGGAGGAGGACAAGGAGGAAGTGGAGGAGGAGGAAGACGAGGAGGAGGAGGAGGTGGTGACATGTCAGCTCTGTCATGCTGGCGCTAATGTATGGACACTCAAAACAGGTGCTTCGCAAAGTGATTTGGCCTGACAGAGCACTCATAACACTGAACGGAGAATGGGCTCAAAACACTCATAACACTGAACGGAGAATGGGCTCAAAACAAAGGAAGGAGCTGGGTGCTAGTGAGTGAGAAGAAAGATGTGACATATTCCATCTGTACTTCAACAAAAAATAACTTCACTGTTCTCTACGTCGACCACAGTTTGGTAAAAGCCCTTTTTTAAAAAAGTACCAGTACTTCACCAGTAGTGCACATTACCAGTAGCACAATAAATATGTCTAAACAGCGCTAATAAAGGAGTGCTAATGGCTGAGACGCCATTTAAAAATGCTAAACCAACAATTATTTCCATTGTGACAGCCTCTCCCTCAATCGCACACAATGTTAAATAAATTCCACATGGGGACTGAAGATCGCTAAATGAAAACAATGGCGGATTATCTCTGCCGCTTTTCAAGGAAGTTGCTCTGCCGTCCCTACAAGTACAGGCATGACAGTGACAGATGGCAAAGCAGCTGCCACCACTCAAGTCCCTC
>NC_063201.1:6384265-6391765 GCF_017589495.1 Alosa alosa
CACACACACACATGCACGCGCGCACACACACATGCACATATGCACACACACACACACACAGACAGACACAGATGCGCGCGCGCACACACACACACACAGAGACAGACACAGATGCGCGCGCGCACACACACACACACACATACACACACACACACACACACACACACACACACACACACACACATGCACACACACGCTGCGACACACACACACACACACACACACACACACACACACACACACACACACACACACACACACACACACACACACACACACACACACACACACACACACACACACACACACACACACACACACACACACACACACACACACACACACACACACATGCACAGCAGACTGAAGACTGGGCAGGGCCTGGCGCCACAGCGTGGCTGATCACCACAACCCTCCTGGCCCACAGATATTGGTCAGAGCCCAAGGAAATAATTGATGCGTGCAATCACAGATTGGTTCTCCGCCTGATATTCGGGGCCTATTATTCCATTAAATGAAGCTGTGCTCTTTGTGCCAAGATTATTAGTCAGTCCAACAAGGAATTCAAATTGTGTTCTGGTGGCCTGATGTGGGCTTAACCGCACAATCACAGACAGGATCTGGTCAGAGACTAAAACCTGTTTGGTGACAATTCACCACAAACTGGTTTTTAAATCCTAAATTCAAAAGGGGTACAGTGGAGGACTGGTAAGGTACTGTTGGTGTGTCTTTAAATAAACCTGGCTCTTGCTCTTGCCTTTGAAATCAAGGTTTTGCATTTATAATTAGATGTAACTGTAAATAATTGGCAACCAATCAGCTGGATTGCATGTTTCCATGGATGCACAAGGGAGTCTGTGTCTGTGTGAGTGTGTGCTGTAAGCTTATGTGTGTGTGTGTGTGTGTGTGTGTGTGTGTGTGTGTGCTGTATGCTTGTGTATGTGTGTGTACTGTATGTGTGTGTGTGAGAGAGAGTGTGTGTGTATGTATGTGTGTGTCTGTGTGTGTGTGTGTCTATGGACGTGTGTGTGTGTCTATGGACGTGTGTGTGTGTGTGTGTGTGTGTGTGTGTGTGTGTGTGTGTGTGTGTGTGTGTGTGTGTGTGTGTGTGTGTGTGTGTGTGTGTGTGTGTGTGTGCGCACGCTCCATCCATACTCCACTCTCAAGTCCCACTGATTCTCCTTCCCAGCCATGTTGAATCCTCTTTTCCTTATCTGGCCAGCCCAGGCCTGCATCGGCCTCTCCTTGCTATGACAGAGGCTACAACAATAGGCGTGCGATACCGCTGCTTAGCGCTGCGTTTCGGAGGGGAAACCTGCCACGGGCGCAGATTAACAACACACACACACACACACACACACACACACACACACACACACACACACACACACACACACACACACACACAAATACAAAATAGATTGCAGGCTCCAAAACAAAACATTTTTCAGAAAAAGGCCTGCTCTTGATTAATGAAGTAATGACAGGAGGAAAAATACAATTTCAGGCGCAGGCAAAAAATCTGCCGCCACTTGTTCAAGTTTGGGGGAGGCGAACAATAACCCCACTGGAGGGGGCGGAGCAGAGTGAGGCGAGATGGGGCCACCGAGGAGGAGGAGGTGATATCGGGGAAAAACGAAAGGAGAAGGGAGTGACGGGCTGAATCGTCTCCTCACGATTCGCCCCCCACGCCAGACCCCCGATCTTTTTTTATTTTTTTTTCGCTCGCCGCGCTCAGAACCGTTTACTAAATTACACAATAAAAACACTCCAGTCCATCGACACCCTCTAGCTCACTGGCAGGCTCGGATGAAGACGCTATCTTGTCATTGCTCTGCCCGAGCAACGCGGCAGAGAGCGAGAGATTCACACACACACACACACACACACACACACACACACACACACACACACACACTCACACTCGCAGAAGGACACGAGACAAGCACAGCTGCATAAAACCCCACCATGAAACTCTCAATCGGAGATAGCTCTGTGTGTTTTACCAATGTTAAAACGTCCCTCAATACTCTCACAAAATCCATTGCAGGTGCAAGGTTGAATTTAATTCAGAGACGAAGCGCTTGCTATATTGTGTTCTGCTGTTAAGAATTCCTTTCACTGCCCCAGAGTGCATTCCTGCATTTTTGTCTGGGATAGAAAAGAAAAGAAACATTATTCTACTTTTTTTACATCTACAGCACAGATACATTGCCCTTAAGCGAAGACATATCTCTTTTTCAATTGTGGAGGGGCATTTTTGCAATGCTTTTTTTTCCTTTTTTTTTGCTGCAATTTCTGCAAAAGCCTTTGAACACTTTTCCTCTGGACTCTGGTGCTGAATAGAGGGATACTGAGTCAGCTGAGGATGCTTGTGAAACACTCAAGGCTACCGAGTGAGTGTGCACACACACACACACACACACACACACACACATGCGCTCACATGTCTCGTTTCTCTCAAGCAGGCAAGACCCAGAGTGCTGTTTGTAATTAGCTCACTGTTAACATAATTCGTTAAGTGAACATCGAACTTCGAGACACACTCTTTCTTTCTTTTTTCCCTTTCCTGACAAGCATCTACGAGGAGGAATGCCCTATATCTGCCAGTTGCTATTAGCGTGCTTCCAAATCAATTATTAACACTTCACACGGACGCCGGCTTCCCTGCGAGCCTACCCAAGGCAGGCCATAGGCCCTTTTGTCAGGGGCCATCCAGCTTGGTGTAATTACGGCATTTAAGACACCTGCTACTCAATAGCTTCGACCCGAGCCGACGATTCAGACCCCTGACGGCAGACATTTATGTCTGGGTGTCATTATTAATTTGCGTTAATTTGGAGCGCCGGACGGAGATTGGGCCCCGGATGGACAGGCTCCTCACTCACCTGAGCGGAGGTTTCTCGGGGTAATTGGACTCTAATGGCGTGATTGATCTGCTCCGGGAGGCTGGGGGACCAGGGGAGAGACTCCATGGTGGGGGGAACAGAGAGCATGTCTGGGGCTCTAAATAGAGGAGGATGAGGAAGGTGATGGAGCTGGTGTAGGGCTCTAAATGGAGGAGGATGAGGAAGGTGGTGGAGGTGGCTTAGGGCTCTATATGGAGGATTATGAAGAAGGTGATGGAGGTGGTGTAGGGCTCTAAATGGGGGAGGATGAGGAAGGTGATGGAGGTGGTGTAGGGCTCTAAATGGGGGAGGATGAGGAAGGTGATGGAGGTGGTGTAGGGCTCTATATGGAGGATTATGAGGAAGGTGATGGAGGTGGTGTAGGGCTCTATATGGAGGGGGATGAGGATTGTGGTGGAGTTGGTCTGGTGCTCTAAATCAGTGTTTCTCAAACTTTTTCAGACCAAAGACCACTTTAAGCAATAAAAAAATCTCACGGACCACCTAGCTAAAAAAAAACAAAAAAAAAAACAGTAGACCTATTTCAACAGTATATTACACAAAAGGCCTACTCACTGAACCACCTTGCTTATTGTCTTTGCACCTTGCTTGTTGTGTCAGAGGATTCATATGATTTAAACTGGCATTGCTTACATAGGCAATGTTGCAGAGCTGTTTGGATTTACATACAAGTTGGTTCAATATTGCAAACAACTCATCTATATTATATTTTACCACGTCTGCTCGCCTGCTCGTGATGACTGACTGATTTTCTGACAGGAAACACAGAAACTCTCCCAAAGATAAGAACAATCATTTGATTTGATGTTTATATGCTTAAAAAAGCAAAGAGAAGTCATTATATTATTACAGTATATTAATACATTATACTACTGTACTAATATGAAACTCAAATATCTAAGTTGTCCACACAATAGTTTCCAGGTATCATCTTAGAATAAAAAGAAAAGCTATGTCCAATGGCTATTTTTTATGAGTGAGATAAGAATAGTGTTTAACAGGTTTATTTTGGCAAAGGGACTCGCTGGGTCGGAAAGACAGTTGTGTTGTGGTGGACTGGAGTGAATCATTCTGTTGTGGAGGACTAGATCCACACCAAAGCATCTGAACAGCGAAAGTGTGTAAACACTGACACACACACACAGACGCGCCCCCCCACGCACACACACACACACACACACACACACGAGTGCGAGCTCCCAGCAGACCGTGGCAAGAGCGCATGGCCCAGAACAAACTCTCGGCAGCCTGTGGCCCTTGGTCTGCCTCTGCCCGAGCCATCAGCTGTGAAATCTGCCTTCCTCTCTGATAAACACTGGAGATCACTGGTGACCCTATCTGTGGCCAGCAGATGCCCAGATTTCCTGTTATGCCTTGGACACTCTCTCTCCCTCTCCCTCTTTCCCTCCCTCTCTCTCCTTCTCTCTCTCTCCCACTCTCTCTCTCCCTCCCTCTCTCCCTCTCTTTCTCTCCCTTCTCTTTTTCTCTTCCTTGTCCTCATCCTTCTCTCTCGCTGTTTCCATTCACAGACAGTTTTCCTGCCTTGAAATGTGTGTGTGTGTGTGTGTGTGTGTGTGTGTGTGTGTGTGTGTGTGTGTGTGTGTGTGTGTGCGTTGTGTGTCAGTGTTTAGTGCATTGGACTCCCCCATTAGAGCCATCCATCACTCAGGCTGGTCACTGAGAGACACACACACACACACACACACACACACACACACACACACACACACAGCAGGCTTGCCGGCCCAGTTTGTCCTCACTTCCCATGCCATTCACAGACGGTCCAGTCCCTGCCACACACACACACACACACACACACACACACACACACACCCCCTCCCTCCCTTCTCTCTCTCTCTCTCTCTCTCTCTCTCTCTCTCCATCCCTTTCTATTCTCTTCTGTCAGGCCCAGAGACCCCCCCCACCACACACACACACCCCTCCCCCACCTCTGAGCTCTTCTCAATCAAGTGCTGTTTGCTGGTCACTCTGCCCATCACTTTGGCAAGGCCATCCATTTGGCCACCATGCTGGCGTCACCAGAGGCAGCACAGAGAATCAATTATGCCATACTCTCACAGTTAAGCAATTAAAGGCCTTGGAGAGACCATAGGCTTGGTGCTTGAGGAAAAGCCCTGATCTGTAGGTGGCTGTGACTATATGTCACTCTGATACTGGCACTGATATGCCAAGGCTTTCTTTTGGCTTGGCTGTTGGCTAACCCTGTGGAATTTCAGCAGTGTTAGAGGTAGCTGTATCGGCAACCTACTTGGAATGACCTTCATGGGGAGAATGCATTGATAAGATGTTCACATGTTCTCACCATAAAGATACAGTATGTGTCCTTACAAATATGGCCATCCTTGAGCAAAGCATCCTTTGCTTGACCAAACAATGAAAATAAAACTGTTAAAATAGTTTTGAGTGGCTGTGTTTTATATGATTCAAGAAGAGCGGGACTTAGACAACTGTTCTGAAGAATTTGGGGAATGATTTAATAAAGTTATGCATTGTAAAGTAATCCCTCAGAATAGGGCCTCAGAGTCCCAACTCCTCCTGGACACTTCCTTATGTTTCCTAACAGGATAAATATGAGATTCGTTACAATTTTTAATAAGTATTTCTTAATTAATCCACACGCAGAATGGAATATGAAACCCCAGAAGGACTCCTTTCTTCACCAGAGCAGCCAGGTCAATACTTTTTTCCCCTCCACAGTTAAAGGGAAACTAACTGGGATGTTTAAACGCGGCCAGCCAGTTGATTGATGTAAAGCCGGGTTGAGAATAACATCAAATATAATGGATCGTAACTTCATTGAATCGCAGCCTAGACTAAAATCAAAATCCACCAATTAAGGCGTTTAGTCATAAAATATGCAGATTTAATGGTTAAAATGGATGCACTTCAAAGCCTTTTGTTAGGGGCCAATTTGAGCCCGGAACAGTCGTTGGGTTTGGTTTGTCTTTGGAATGTCATGGGAATTTTCTTTTTTTTGCCTCGGCTGCGCCTTCCTCCATTAAAATAGACACGGGCCCTGTGCGGTCACATTTGTACCGAGAATTTCCTAATGATTAATTTGTGGGAGTGTGCGGGAGCCCGGCACTTTCCAGGAAAGTAGGCCGTGTCCTCGTATTAAGACGCAATAAAAAAAAATTCTTAAGGATGGTACTTAAGGAACCGCACCTCTAAGCAAAAAAAGAAAAGAAAAGAAAGAAATGTTGGAAAGTAGTTACAGGAAGGAAGAGTTTGAAACAGGGACAAAAAGAAAGCCATACCAAGCTCCCTGCGTCGGTGCTCGTCTCGATCTTGCCTTCGAAGGGTCCCCACGTGGTGCCGACGGGAAGCTGCTGGCGAGTGTGAACGCGGCGCTCGCCCTCCTTGTGGAAGATGTCCAGCTCCCCTGAAAACATCCGAGCATGGAAGACAGTCAACTTTTTGCTTAGTCAAGATTTTCTTTTTTTGGACCCCCCAACCCCCACATCCTATCCCATCCCAACATCATCGAACCTTGAGGTGTATTTTTGTTCTTCAGCTCGCTGCAGTGGCAAAGGCAGCCAAGATTTTTAGGGTTCACTTTCTGAATCATTTTGGCATGCCGCACTCGAAAGTTGCTTTTTTCTGCTTTCCTTGAGTGCGCTTAGCTGATTTCTTAGCTCGCTCTTAAGCACCTGTTCTCTGGGGTGGAAAATTTCATGTAGATCGATCACATGGTGAACATCAAAACAGCTGCCTGGTAAACACATCTGAAAGGTGTTTCTCCCCTCCACCCCTCCTCCACCCTTTCTCCCTGTCTCTTTCTTTCTGTGGCTGTTAAATCTCGGTGAGATGTTGCAGGCTTAGTGGTTGGCAGGAGCCAGGCTATTTCGGTTGTTCCAGGAAGACGAGGGGCCTTTGTTAGCACTGTGCCGAACTCACAGTTAATTAACTGTGTCACAGGACAGCGCGGTCAGTGCAGCCAGATTCCCACCATGCATCTCTCTCTAACTCTATCTCTCTATCTCCCTCCCTCTCTCTGCCTCTCTCCCTCTCTCTCTATCTCCCACTCTCCTCTCGACTTATCTTATCTGTTAGATTTTGTGTACTTTTTTGGGTGGGGGTACGGGGCGCGGGGGGCGATTAATCAAATAGTTATGATAATACAGCCCGCTGGTCACGACGGGGCCAGTTTTCTGGGGGAAGAGTCACACAGGGGCTCTCAAGTGCACATTTCCGCCGCGGTCGCCTTGACAACGCCAAGTGCTTCGGTTTCTCGGGAAGACCTATGGCTGGAGGAGGATTTAGCCTCCCAAACCGTCGAGAGCTATCGGCTTTATCTTTGCACGTGCCCCCCACCACACACACACACACACACACACACACACACACCCCTCCTGCCTGTGCTCAGGCGCTACGGCTATGGCACTCGTCATAACATATCACCTCTTTATGGGCTCCACCTCACAGGGCCCTGGAGTTTATATCATCCTTCCCCACGGTTTTGTGAGGCCAGGATGACACACACACACACACACACACACACACACACACACACACACACACACACACACACACACACACACTGCTCACCACATACACACACACACACACA
>NC_063201.1:6396765-6399265 GCF_017589495.1 Alosa alosa
TCCATCCATTTTAGACTTCGGCGTGGCCGAACCTCAGGTGGCGTCATCTCAAACAGACACAAAAGCGACAATGGTGGTGGCGGCTGCTCGAGGGCGGTGGGGGTTGGCAGACAGACAAATGGGCATAAAATTGTGGCATGGGAACATATGGAGCAAGATGGAACGTGCCGTATCGCCCGCACAATAGGTGCTAGAGCTCAAAAAGGAGATATGTGATAGGAAATTTTACAGCTGAAGGAGAAATGTCACTGGGCCTTGATAAGAGAGCGATGAACTTTCCTCCCCTCACTCCACTTCTCCCCCCTCCAAAAAAAGAACACCATTATCAAGCTGCTTCATTTATAACCCAGCGCCTTACCATTATCTCCTGGCGAGACACTTGTTTTTAAAACACAGAAGGACCTTTCTCCTCCTTTTCCCTCCCTCTTTTTCTTTTTTTGCCTCTATCGCTCTCTCGTTCTTTTTGATTCATCCGTTTCTCCTCTCCGTACTCTCACATCACCCTTTCTCACTCTTTTCTGTTCTCTGTTCCTCTCTGTCAATGACCCGTGCTTAGCTTCTGTTACTGTCTGAAGAGGGAACTAGAGGCAGGTAGGGGCTTGGTGCATGTGGGGAAAGGTTGCAGGGTTTACCCCAATGACCCTCACAGAACAGAAGGAGGCCTGGGCCAACAGTCTCTTGACTACACTAACACTAGTACAGTGAAATGTGTGAATAAACATAGCTTTGTATACTTTGTACATTTAATATAACACTGGACACAGAAAACTAGGGTTATTATTTGGAGCAAAGAATGACTAAACAAAATGTGAATAAACAAAAGAAAACACATTCTAGAATCATATCACAAGTCACTTGTGTGTAGTACATTCTTTACTAACCCAACTCATGTTAATTATCTCTGCAACAACATTGCTTCATTTACTTTTACATGAGCCTGCAACAGGTAGAATGTTGCATATATTTTATAACCATTTGTCTTTAAAGGACTAGGACTTGCCCGCTGTTCGGAGTTCAGTTTGATCAAAGGCCCACCAAAGTCACCGTGACAGCAATCTCAAAAGCATCCATCTTTCGCCACTACCACAATACAGAGTGATAGCTCGAAAGAGATGCGGCAAAATCCTCAAGGATGATGCGCTATCAAGAAACATAATCTAGAGGACGCCAGTCTCCTTCTGGAGGAGCAGATTTGATTGGTTACAATCGAGTTACAAATTCGAAAAATCTCCAAGGGACATAATTCTTCTGTCTGCTGTCAGGTCAAAACTGACAAAGAGTGGCCACATCTAACGGAAGAAAAAATGCCGTGCTTTGTACATCAGAGGTTTTTACGAAAGTACTGTACATCATATTCCCACAAAGAACTCCACGTACGTTAGACTCGGTTGTGCTCTTAATTATTGTTCGTACACCATGTGCAGTCTCCTAATGCACCTCAGAACACCGTTGCATTCACAGGTGGTCCGCAGCAGCTGAGAGCCTCTATCATTACCACCGAAAGTGTCTCACTCCTCCTCTCTTTCCCCAGGGGCAATTACCACATTTCAAACTTTCCGCAAACCGGAATGCTGCCTTTTCCTGGGTGACCCGGTTGTCTTTTGTGAGCAGGTCTTAGCCGGAGCAGTTTGACAGTCAACAGATAAGATGGATTAACCTTTTTTTTTTTTCTATCCGGTTTTGATGTGAACCGCGTAAAAAAGCTGGTTAAATCATCCAGTTTCAGGAGTAGTTTTTAAATGCCTGGAGATAGACCGATAGAGGGGCTAAACCTGGAGCTTGGCCTTAGCAGGTCAAGGTCAGCTTTTTTTCAGCCTAATAATCTAGTGATGAGGCCAAAAGACATTCCTTCCCTCGCTCTTTCACACCCACAGACGTGTACACTCACACACACACACAAAAAGAAAAAAAACAGCAGGGGAGAGGGAAACAATTCAGGCCTCCTCCAATTCCTCCATGAAAGTTTGAGTGGGTGTATTTTGAATGGATACATATGTGTGCACAGCAGCCAGTGTACTTCCATAGTGTACATACATACACACATACATACATACATACATACACACATACATACTGTACATACATACATACATACACACATACATACTGTACATACATAGATACATACATATATGCATACATACATACACACATACATACTGTACATTCATATATACATACATACATACATACATACATACATAGATACATACATACATACATACAAACAAACATACATACTGTACATACATACATACATACATACATACATACATACATACATACATACACACACATACATACATACATACATACATACAAAAACATACATGCATGTATGGCCAAAAAACATGAATGATACAAAATCGTGTTTCAGTATTTAAACACCACTTGTTTTCTGCCTGACTGTTAATACATACATACATAATACATAATATAATTAATAACTGATTATTAATAATAAATGGTCTTCACATAAAAGTTGAACCCGACAGCTGTG
>NC_063201.1:6404265-6409265 GCF_017589495.1 Alosa alosa
CTGAAGTAGGTTGATATAACTGGTGTTATAAAAATAAAACTGTGTAGACATAGAAAGTATAACAAACCGTGAATATTTACGCATAAACCTGTTAACATATCTGAGCAAAGCGGTACTGTGACCAAAAAAATGGTTATGAATACAATGATTTAGGTCATCTTTGTTATGCGTTACATAAACATGGATATTGCTTTAATGCAGCTTTGGGCCATAGTATGTCAAAAATGTGTACACTTGAGTAAGTGTGTCTCTGTGTGTGTTTTGGTGCATACATTCGCAAATGTGTCTCTGTGTGTATGTTTCTGTGTAATGTTATAATTTTTACTTATCTTGGGTCCATGTACTGTATTTGGTAGAGTGCTAAATATGGTCCAAAATGTACTGAAAGACTGTCACTCACACACATTTACAAATACTTGTTGTTGATACAGTTGCTAAGCAACAAATCCCCTTTAGACATGCACAGTCAGTCAGTCAGTGCGCCATTTGCACGGGGGAGGATCTATCAGGTTTGGCCTTGTTGCCAGCCGGAATGCAATGGCTAACTGGTCTGCAAGCACTATGTGGCCCACTCATTTGTGTACATTCTTTCCTCACACAAGAGCACATTCTGTATTGAAATGTACTGCTGCGGATGAAACCGCTCTATGGAGTTACACGATTTTTGCCCCTTTTTGTCACATCAATCTGATTCCCCAACAGAAGTGCTTATCACTGCGAGCCCTTGACAAAAAAAAAAAAAACAACCAGCTACTGAGAATAAAGATGACTCGAGGAATCAAACAGAACACCCGCCTTTGGGGGAATCGAGCGTGGCGGGGCCTGTCGAAAATGTCTTGATTAGAGGCTGAAATAAACAACTATGAATGAAAGCCTCTGCTCAAAGTTGGCGCTTTGCATACATTAGGCGCCCGAGTCTGTCTATAAGTCCTCTTAAAACGCTTAGGTATCAGTGCAACTTGTCTCCGACAGCCTCTACCCCTTGTGCCTCGTCTGTGTGTCGTTATCGAGACTCTCGAATGGATCTGAGCCTACACTCTGGCTAACAAAAACCCTCTCTTAGGGGGCGGAGGAGGCAGGAGGGATGGGTGGGGGTTGGTGGGGTGGTGGGGGCGACAGCTTTTCATCCAACACCACCATCTCACCAATCCGATTCATTGGGAAAGTGTGCTGTTGGAAGTGGCCGTTGCATTTACCAATCTTTGCTTTCCAAGACATTCTCTCTCGCTCTCTCGCTGTCTTTCTTTCCCTCTCTCTCTCTCTCTCTCTCTCTCTCTCGCTCACTTGCTGTGTGCTTGAGGCTTGAGGGGTTCAATCAATGCCGCTTTGATCTCGGTTGGAACTATAATTATTTAACATTGTTACAAGGATTTCTCTAATCCATCCTACCATTAAATCCCTTTTACACCCTCATCTCCCGCTCTCTAATCTGCATCTGCGCACTCGTTTCGCCTCTCCCCTCCCCTCTGACGACACCCTGACTTAACGGACTTCTGCGAATTATTACAGGAAGACGACAAAAAAATACCATTTGATCAGGAGAGAGAGAGAAAGAAAGAAAGAGAGAGAGAGACTGAAAGATAGAGAGAGAGAAAAACTTTTTGTCCCCTTCTTTAGTCGCTCGGTGGAACGTCTTGTCAGGTGTCGGGTTCTCTCCAGAAAATTCTCTCCGGAATGTCCTCAGTTTCTCCCTGATGTGGGGCTCTTTGTGTACTCTCCCTGATGTGGGTCTTTCTGCAAGATCCTCATGTGCCGCTAGCACCCGTGTTAGCAAAATTCCCTTGCAGCAGTTTTCAGCTTTAAATATCGAGAGCCCTCTTGATTGTGCAACTGAGAATTAAATGGCTGTTAGGAAGGGATTTACGAGGCCTAAAGAGTCAGATATGTAGTTTTCACAGTGAGTGGTCATATTTAAAGCCTGGGCTTTTAAAAGGCCCAAGATGACCTTGACCTGGAATAAACTTGATCTTGGATCCGCATTCTCCCATCAAGAGTAATTTTGGTTGAGCCGCACTGCTAAATCCCAGGCACATAACAGCTAAACCACTCCCTAATGATGACGGCGGTAGGATCTGCTGAGGAAATACATTCCTGCATCCTCTCACTACAGCCAGTAGCAGTGGCTGACATCCCCGTAATTGAGGAAGTGGGGCATGTTCACGTAAGACCCCTGTTGTAATACATAAGTAGCCTCCCCAACTGCCTGCGCACTGTAAACGAACCACCACAGAATTACTTCACTATGCGTCTCAAAGCCTCAGCCTAATTTATTTTAATGTCAGGGAGAATGAGAGAGTGTGTGTGTGTGTGGCAGAGTGAGAGAGAGAGAGAGAGAAAGAGAGAAAGAGAAAGAGAGAGAGAGAGTAATAAGAGATCTATTAACTCTCCTTTTTCTCTCGAACTCCTCCTGTCTTCTCGAGAGGTAATCCAGGCCTTTCATCGCCTCTGATCCAGACATGCAGGGGATAGCTCTTACATCAAGCCCTGCTCCACCATCTGTTTGTTTTGATGCGGGAGAAAACATTGATCATTCTGACGCACGTTAAAAGACCCCCAATCCAAAAAAAAGGGAGCAATAGAGAGAGAGAGAGAGAGATGGAGGGGGGGGGGGCACTGGCCTTTCGCAAATATTTGTGCCTCCGTGTTTTGCCACGATATAAATAGCTACACAGCGAACGCAAACATTTGTCGAGGCACCTGCCATGCCGCCGTGGCCATCTGTCCCACAAATTCACTTAGCGTGACATATGTGCATAAAAAAAGCTGAAACGGCTATTGTTTTGTGTGGACAGGCGCGGGCGAGAGGGATCAGTGCGACTCAGATGCTTAGGTGGGCAGCGCAAAAAAGAGAAGGAGAAGACAGAGAGTGGGGTATAAAGAGAGTGAGACAGAGAAATGAAGAAAGAAAGCATGAGAGCGAGCGAGAGAGAGAGAGAGAGAGAGAGAGAGAAAGCTGTGTCTCCCGGCACAAAGGGAGCTTCTGGGTATTCTGTCCGTCCGCAGGGGCACGACCCGGAGGTCCACTCCTTCACCTGCCCGCCGGCTGCCCGTGGCCTGTGCCCAGCTGGCACTGGGAGAGTAGTGGGCAGGGCTGTGCCCGATAAGCACTGCTGAGCATGGGGGATCAGTGACGAGCAGAGCTCTGTCCTCAAGGTGATCAGTTTATTTATGTATTTCTCTCTCTCTCTCTCTCTCTCTCATGCAGATTCACTCTTATTTGTGTCCTTGCTGAAATCATTGCCCACGGTCAGCTCACTTACTCAAGATCATTTGTCTGATTAACAGGGGTTTATTGTTGTAATTTGATTACACGGGTGTCCAGGCAAATTGGCTAATAAGCAGAGTATATACAGTAATCATGTTTCCAAACAACCACTGGATTCATGTTGTGTTAGTTTTAACGATTTCATGGGTCTCAAAATCCTAGCAGTACACTTTAGCTATTTCCTTTTTGTTCCCTAGCCAAAGTTGAGTATCTGAATATCCTAATCTCAAGACTTGACATCCCCAGGAGCAGTGATGGAAGCCAGCCTCAGTGCAGCAGATAGCTTGTGTGGGAAGATCGCAGTGAGCAGAAGTTCATTAGCACATGGGCGCTAAACTCCCCCACCTCCGTTTTTTTTCCCCTTCTGCCTTGCTTTCGCCCCGAGGAGGATGTCAAGATATGTATCAAAGGAGCCGGCGACAATTAACACATTACTGTACGTGCTATTGCCACATTAGAGATGAGACTGCAAACATCCATGACGGAGGAAGAACATGAAACAGCAGATCCAAGGAGCAGATTGCTCAGGGACATGCACCATATCAAGGGAGCTCTAAGTGGGTGTTCTCCGCAATGTCGACATCAGAGGGGGACGTTCTCCACACAAGCACCCTCCTGCTCGACTAATGAGCTGGAAGAGCTAAGAACCATCTCCGCACCGAGCTGGGGGAGAACAAAAGGACAAAGAACACCGTGGAACCACTCCATTCGACGCACATTTCTTTAAACAATAAAGAGATCAAGAAGAAGGAAGAGGGTAAAAAAGAAGCTCAAAAAAATGGCAGGTTGCGTCTTTTTTTAAAAAGCACCTCGGCCAAAATGGAGTCGGTTTAATAGATACGTCACAGCAGGTGCACTTGGTCAAAGTCACTTCATTAGAAATCCTCCTTCTTTTTGATGCAATGGCCATTACGCCACCCCATTCAGATACACACTATGGGGTGATTAAGCGTTATCAGCCGCCGATTATAATCACACCTGCTTAAAACCCTAAGCCAAGAAATAACAAAGGACCCGACGTGAATCTGAACATTCACAAAGGAGATAGCAGCGAGGGCTGTCTGCAAAACTAAATAAATTTACTTTTAATCGCGCTGAACAGGAAGTCATGTCTTTTCCCGATGTTCATATTTGATTGTCTTGATTTCCCCACTTAACTCAAATTATGACATGCCCATCTGACTTTTCTAACACAATGGCTAAAATTAAAAGAGGGGAATTGGTCTTTCACATGAGCCATGACGGGAAAGTGAATGTGGTTATTACGCGCAAAAGATTAATACCCCCACTGTGGTCGGCTTCAAAGACATTGTTGTCTTTTTAAGAAGTCTCTTCTGTCTTCCAAGCAAGATGGCAGACAGTGCAATAGGTAGCTTCTATTGGTCTGCGGCGAGATATTCCTCTCATTTCACAATCGCCCCCCACCTCCATTTTCTCCTCATTCTCCACACCAAAAAATGAGACTGTTGAGCCTCAAACCTTAATAGATCTCTCTGGGAGAATGACTATGTAAAGACGACCTTATCTCAGTAATGCAACGAGATTGGGCAGATAGAGTGGTGCGAGAGACCGCGGGTGATAAAAATGTAAATATATAAATCTGAATTCTGACATCTGGGTTTCCCTAACTGACCGGCCGTGAACTGACAAATGAGAGAGCAGATTGAGGGCCCGCGAGCTACGCCAGTGTGTCGCCCCAAGGTAGCGGTGCCACGTTTCCACTGCATAGATCCAT
>NC_063201.1:6411765-6414265 GCF_017589495.1 Alosa alosa
CACTGTATTATCCGACGCTTTGATGAAGTGACTTTTTTTGAAATAAAAAAGAGGAGGCAAGAAAGAACGGAAGAATGAGAAAAGAAAAAAATAAAAACAAGATAAAAATATAGTTTTGAGAGAGACGGGGGAAAAGGCATTGGATAAACCTGGAGAAAAAATGTGCATAGAAAAATGAGATTCTTTAAGAAAAAAAGATATGCATTTTGAGCATAGGCTTTATGCTGGCTTTCCCAGTCTATGTTCAATAACACATACAATAAGCTTAAGAGCAAAGCAATTTAATCCATTCCATGCAACCCCGGTGACTAAACTTAAACATGATTGCGATAACAACTTAATTTAAGCCCATTCACTTTAGTTCCCTGAACTCTCTCTGAGCTTTCTCAGAAAGGTAATTCAGTCAGGGCCATGACGTGGCAGATGCTAGCGTTCATTATTCAGTGTGGGCGCTTCGACGCGAGCCCTGTGCTGTTCTGATAGATGATCTGCGCGATATGCATGACAACGTTGTCATACATATTACCGTTGTGAGATAAGGGCGACGGCGAGAACCAAAGATCATCAGTCGATCTGAGTAATCAGGCGCAAGCTGCTGATGAACTCCTCACTCCCGTGATCGTTATCCGGCCCTTTTGTGAGCACCCAATTTCAGACAAGCATTCTGTGAAATGGTGCAGAACATGCTTGCCATCTCTGTGCTCCCTTTTGTTATAGCATTTTTGACTGATCTTTTTATTTCACATGACCTTGTTTAGCGAACACCAAAGCTCTACCTAGCAGTGCATATACATTTTAACATCTTAACATGTGTTAAAAGCAAAATGCACACACAAAAGCAAAATATGCATGCACACATACACATACACATACACATACACTACGCGCCAAGCATACGCGATATATCGCACACACGCTGCGCTGCGCTGCGCTGCGCTGCACATATGCAGCACACACATACGCACACACACGCAACAACTCTAAAGTTTTCATCTTCAACCATAAATAAAAGAAAGGCTCTCTAATGAAAAACCTTTTTTTTTTTATCTTGGCCTCCTACCTTGCGGCCGTTGTCAAGGATATCTCCAGATGTCCTGCTATTGAGTGTGCAAAATCCCCTGGTCCCTGATGGCTTCATTTAAAACGTGTCATAATGGGGCTCGTACAAGTGATTACAGTCCTCTGGCTAATGGGCCAGGCGCTTAGAGGAGAGCCGCGGACAAGCCGAGGTCACCCCAAAATATGGCCCATTTTGCGGCTTTGCCTCCCTGCCGGCGGCCAGCCCTCACCCCCAACACCTGGACGAGAGCCGTCTGTGCCGTGGACACCGATGGGCTGCCTGTTTGCTTCATGTGCTAGGTGCCTTATAAGCGGAATCTCTTGAGTTGTCAGGGTAGGTGACTGATTAGCAATAGGGGACAGGCATGGGGACTGTTCTGTACACTGTGCTTACGGGCACCACACGCAAGACCACGCAAAGTTGGATGTAGGCTACTTGTGTCCTCACAGACTCCCCAGTACTCATATTACACGCACACACACACACACACACACACACGTGCGCGCGCACACACCGACACACACACACACACACACACACACACACACACACACACAACCACACACACACACACAAACACAACCACACACACACACACACACACACACACACACACACAAAAACACAACCACACACACACACACACACACACACACACACACACACACACACACACACACACAAACACAACCACACACACACACACACACACACACACAAACACAACCACACACACACACACACACACACACACACACACACCATGCAAGCATTCACACTTTAATGCACCGATGTGGTTCCCTTACTTGGTCCATCCCATTCTTCAGACTCTGGCGGAGGATGTCGGGGCTTCTCCGTGGACGTGTCCATGTCTGACTCGCCCACGTCCCTGCTCCCCTCCTCTTCTCCTGAAACATACAACACAAGGCCACTTCGGTCAGCTACACAGCTACACAGAGGCTGGACAACAGCTGCATTTTTGTGTAGTATTTCACCACAACTTACCATAAACCCATAATAAAAGTTTCCAGACAGATATTATGCTTGTTTTTAATGTGTTCTATGCAACTACTGTAAGTGTAAAAGGTTCTAAACCACAACTCTTCAAGTATTCTTTTGAAATATGCACTCCTGGGATATTAGATGTAAAGTAATGCCTGGCCCAAATGGAACACAGGCAGTCAAGAGAAAGTAAACAAGACGAAGCCGTAACTGGATTGTTCATAGCAACTGTGTTCTGCTATTACATCACTTGGACTCAGTAGACTTGGAGGAAATGCCTGGCAGCTTAAAACAGCAGCAAAACAAACAGAGAAGCACTTAGCGTACAGTAGGGGCCCTGTAGAGAGTCCCAGACAGTTCAGTGTGCCCTCTGAGACTGTGTGTGTGTGTGTGTGTGTGTGTGTGTGTGTGTGTGTGTGTGTGTGTGTGTGTGTGTGT
>NC_063201.1:6416765-6434265 GCF_017589495.1 Alosa alosa
ATTTTGAAGCTTCAGCTATCAGCTCAAACACCTTTCAGGAAAATAATGTGCCGATTTCATTCCCTCACAGCTGGATGCATATTACACTCTCCACGTCAATTAGCCATTTTAGTGTCCACTGGTGGTCACTTTTAATTTTTGGATTAGAAAGGAAAGGGTTTGCAAATCAATAGGGACAGACTAAAAGCAGTCTACGATCAGTGATCTAGTTTTACTGACTAAATGATCAAATGTACGTGTGTTTGTGTCCGTGTGTGTATGTAAGTGTTTGTGTGTGTGTTTGTTTGTTTGTTTGTTTACATTTGATGCATCCCCTGTGCTTGTTAAATCAGCCCTATCGCCGGCCAATCAGTGGGGAAGCTCCACCCATTGCCTAATGGCCATCGCACGCTCTCTCTCTCTCTCAGGTCAATAAGCTTATAGGCGATTTACACAAACAACTCCTGCAGCAAGGTAGCAACAAAGTCATATTGGCTTTTCCTTTCCTCTCCCTCTCAGCATTGCCATGGCCACGGAAGCCCTTGGAAATGTCAATCTGGTGTGGACGATTTTTAAGGAGATCTGCGAGCGGTTCTAATCCAGCACGTCTGACCAAGCCAAGACGCAGATTGGCAGAGGAACAGACAAAAACGCTTGGGCGCCGGCGAATGGCGGTGACTTCAGGGCGTTCCCTTCGCATTCGAGAAGGACACCTTTCCAGAGGTAAGGGGCACTGCACAGAATGCCGAGAAGGGAGCCAATCAGAGTGTGTGAAAGGGAAAAGGGCTGCATGATGGAGATTCATAATATCAACATATTCAGGCCGCGGTGGAGATGCCCCCACACAGAATGGCTTCAATCACTTCAGCCCAATCTTCATGCATCACACCCATTAATGCAGCGAGTGGCGCAATGGCCTGTCGAGATAGGAGCGGTCAACAATTCACAAAGGGCCCTGCCCAGGCCATCAGGCCTCGGCCAACAGCTCATTTTCAGCGCCTCCGATAAGCCGCGCACAATACAAATCTCAGCTTATGATACAAACAATTTTCAAATGCCTCCAAACGCCACCCAGCCCCCCCACCACCACCAACAAACGTCTCCTCACACACACAAACACACACACACACACACATAAACACACACAAACACACACAAACACACACACACATATGCACAGACACACACATACATTCACACACAAACACACACCGAAAAATCCCACAAAGCTCTCCAGTGGTGTGAAGTGATTAGCGAAAGGCCTGGGCCCCTATCTCTTTAAAGGGCCCGTAAATTTGCCATCATTACAGAATCTGGCGGGCGGGTGGCGGGCGGGTGGCGTCCGCCCCGGACGCTTTATCTCGCTCTGATTCAGTCCGTCAGGAGGGGAAGGGGGGTTTAGGGTTGGGCTGGGTGCATGTAGATCTGGCCTGGCTAGATTGTCATACTTAACAAACATTAATGATTCATTTCCTCTGCTGAGTCAAATAAGAGCGGCTAAAGGGATGTCTCGATTCATCTTATCAAACCTCCCCGGCAAATTAGCATTTTCCATATTCCCACTGATTTTTCGTTTTTTTTATTTTTTTCTCCCGCTCGGCTTTTCGGGCATTCAAACGTGGCATCTCTCCCATTCCCCTTTTCTCTGATCGACGGGAAATTATTGCAGAGATATTCCCCCTGCTGCCTTTTTTTTTCCCTGCCGAGGAGGATTTCCGATTACCTGTGAAATGGCACAAAGGAGACGAGCATAATTAACTCGGGCTGCTCTGTGTTTACGACTTTGGCGTTTTTCCGGAGCCCACTTTGATTCAAATGATTCCATTTCATTCAAGCGGTGGCTGTCGCGGTCGCATGGTGGGTCAGTCCGCCTTGGCATTAACTAAACCAACTCATAGCTATTCAGAGTTCCCATTCCCATTCAGATGTGATAAGCTCAACCAGGGGGCTCTCTCTCTGTGCGCCTGCATCATAATGGGAGCATTTAGATGAATCGATGAATAAACTAGAGACCACGTGCCACTGTCCGTCATATTAAATGATGGACCACTGTGTCGATCAGCGTACATTGGTGCTTTTTGTGCCGTGGATAGCTGCTCAGAACGAGAAATGCTCATGAATACATGTTGGTGAAGCTCTTTGAGAGGACAACACGTTTTAAATGTTTCATTAATGCTTTGGTCGCTGTCTTTCCACACCACCTGGAATATGATTTCCGCGTTGTTTGAACTTTCAGGACTACTAAGAGTCTGTTCACAGGGACCCCTGCAACATGTGCCACATCTCTTCCAACAATAACAAGACCAAGTCCAAGTAACCCCAGACAGAAAAGAAATGAAAGCAAGGTGAAATTTCACAATTTCTGTAAAAGCCGTTGGTGCTCTGTAAATAAAAATGGCAGCACTCTTCCAATTATAGCTCTCTGTGTGACAATGGCACATAAATCAGGACATGGACCTCACACACCCTGCCATGGTGTTCACAAGCAAGCACAGCTCCATAAACGTGAAATTGACCACAGCGAAAGTTGTTTGAGGAGGGCTTCTTTAATCGCCAAGGAGATGTCAAGGTCGACTTAGTAGTGCAAGAGAGCCTATTTTCCCCCCTCGTCTTCCATGCTTTTTTTGGGGCCGCAAATCATACAGGGATCTCATCAAGTGCTCTTCCAGTCCCATCCAACCGTTCTACCTCCCCACCTCCACCTCCACCTCCACCCGCACCTCCAGCCCTCTCTTATTGCTCTGATTCATGTTTATTCACATGCTCTCACAACGCTTGCTCATACCAAGCGGGGTCGGAGGAGGAGGAGGGGGGACTTCATTTCACACCACTGTATGTTGTTTCAACACCATTACGTGTGAAGCCGTCGAGAAGAGCCCCCAATCATTTCATGGTACATGAGTATGCGGCCACTGTCGTCGCTGGCACTGGAGCTGAAACACTCTCCAAATAGTTTAAGGGTGGCCACTCAGTGGAACGCCACCACTGCCAGGGCTGCAGATTGTGGACAGGCAGCCACGGAGAATAGGAATGAAGTGGAGAGATACGTCCCCCCTCTCCCTTTCTGCGCTTCCTTGAAAGAGTCTTGCTGTCATCCCCCCTTTTTCAATCCAGGTTGGTTGAATGTGGCGCCATTTCATTTCGCAGCGGAACATCCATAAGCATGCTCTGGCGTCTCAATAAAAGGATGGTGGTGCAATCCGTGCCATTGTCACGGCAGAACGGTGATGGGTGGCGAACTCCACCGATTGACGTGGCGATTAATGGCAGTCTCTGACAGAAAATGCTTTTTATAGCCTAACTGCTGGACACTGCACTGGCAATGTCTGGGGCACTGGTTTATGTACCAGTGAGCACAAGAAGTGATAAAAACATATATCTTGACTGTACCACAAGTAGTTTTCTGTAAAATGATTTTTTTTTTCTCCCTCTCAAAAACGACTGACTGGAAAGGCAAGGAAAGAGAAAGGAGGTGGAAGGAAGCAGAGGTGTTGTAAACATTGTTTTGGACGACGGCGCCAAACAGCAGGGTTTCAAGTGGGGGGTTGTGTGAGGATGGACTGAGGATGACAAGAGGGTTGAGCCCCCTCAGCTTCAAGGTGTAACAGTTATCGCCGAACTCCCCTCTTGTTCTGGCTGGCAAGGGCAAGGCGAGCGGAAGGAGGACTTTGGTGGCATTCAACTTTGTGACCTTTGTGCCTTTAAGCCGCTTTTCCTAGTCCACGACGCTCCTGATCAAAGTTAATAAGCGCTCCGTATGTTAATGAAAACGGCCGCTCCTCCTTTTGTGTTGCGACAGCTTTTTAATACCTATTATGGGCTGAAACTTTTAATGGAGGTTTTAGGTTTCCCCCCTGACAAGCCCATTTTTTTTTTTCGGAGAGTGACGACACAGAGACAAGGGGCTAAGCTAAAGAGTGCACCGAGCCGAGCGCCGAGATCCAGGCAGGGCGACTGCTTGCCCACGAGCCGTCCTCACGCACACCAGCCCTTGTTCTCCACCACCAAAGCACCGGCCAGATAAAGGGGCCGAGGGATGAGTGGCTGCCTTTAAAGCCCGACGTCTGACTCCGCAGTCGACTAATTACACCGCGCCATCACATTTGAGAGGGTTAACTTAATGAAGTGGGCCTTCTCTCTCTCTCTCTCTCTCTCTCTCTCCGTCTTCTTCTCTTCCTATAGCACAGGAATAACATGGCGTAAAGCGTCTTTAATGCCCAGGCAGGAAGGATTGCACAACGTTTAATTCACCCCCGCACTTCTGTGCTAAGTGGGGTAAATTTAAGCCACTCAGACGTTCGGCTAAATTAGTTTTAAAGAGATCTAATTGAGGAGCGGATCAAGGGGAGGGGGGAACGGCTACACCTGATGATTGCTCAAAACTTCCCATGGCGGGAGAGAGAGAGAGAGTGAGAGAAAAGGGGAGCTCGGCCAAAGCGCTGCAGTGATGTGAACGGGAGACTTAGCTGAGAATTAGCGCAGATAGGGGGAACTAAAAAAAAAAATCTGACGAAAACAGCTTGTGCATTTAGTGACAATAAAAAGAAGATGACTTAAGTATCTAGGAAATGAAACAGTTGGAACTTTGGACAATCACTGCTCCGGGTTTGTGCAGAGCCATCAGAAATACAGGAGGCTCTTATAGGAAGATTTCCTGAGGCTTGCTGTTGGAGAAGACATATCATCAGAGGGATTTAAGGGACTTTCCAACTACTTCTCACAACTGCTATGGCCTGTGTACTTAAATAGCTGTTTATGTGCTACAGTTAATTGACCCTATTGTGCCTTCAGCCTTTTTGGTTGGAATATACTTTATCAAATGTTAGGGTTTATTAGAAGAGTACTGAAAAACACGACTCAAATTATAATTAATCTCTTGTAAGGAAACTAGCACTGACTCTTTAAACTTTTAAAATATGCATTATGACTGTGAATATGTACATATGTACAAGTCAACTTGGCAAAATATCATGAGTCAACTTGGCAAAATACATGGAAAGATGTGGTTTGTTAGATGATTTGTAGATTTCAAGGACATTTTTCATTACCTATGCTCAAATTTATGTCTTTCAGACCATGACTTGCTTCTACCTTTAGCCTATGTAACAACTACATACAATGTTAGCCTACGCTAGTTACTTATCCATTGCTCGCTTCTTAATGATCAAGGGCAAATAGAGTAACAACTGGCTAGGTTTTATTATTTAGGATCAAACATGAGGAAATGATAATGTGGAGGACTGGTCTAACAGTCTGAACTTGTTGTTTTATCAAAAAGCATTCAAATGTTTAAGTGGGTAAAAAACATCTAGGCATCACGTGTAACACCTAGGACCATGCTGGAAATAAGTATGTTACTTTAGCATGTCATCCTTTGGATTACTGTTTTATCGTCTTTGATCCAGAAATCAATCAATCAATCAATCAATCAACCAATCAATCAATCAACAAATCAATCAATCAATCAATCAAAAGGTCATCACTGATCCTGACCTCTCCCTGCCTCCAGTCTGAAATGACTGGACTGGACAATGGAGTATGACTATGCGAAGACTAAACCCTACTGTCTGTGGAAAATAAGTGAAATAAGTGATACATGTGGATTAGTTGTTACCCAATACAAAATGGGTTTATAAACTTGGAAAGCGGTGTATGAAAAATGTATGAAAAATGGAGTTCCTCTGTGAGCATTTTAACATTTCAACATGACAAAAAAAACAGGGCTTTGCAAAGGGTACGGCATCACAATTAGCTAATTATGAGTCGAGTTCCATCAATATTCATGTTCTGATGCTCTGCGCCTTTTATGTCCTTTCTCAGGGGACAAAAGAGAAATGACTATTGCGATGCATAGCCTGTGTAGCACAAGAGAAATTACTATTGCGATGCCTAGCCTGTGTAGCACAAGAGAATGATTTCTTTCAAGGTGTCTCTCTACGAGCCAGCTCCCTAAAGGCATGCTCCCATACATGTCTAAGTATACTCAGACTGTCTTCATCAGGAAGGCTCCTTTTGTGCAGCACTGCTGGAAGAATACAGTAAGCTCTGTTAACCAGTCAGATAACTGGCATAGGCAAACAAGAGAGGGTGAAGTCTACTGGGTCATTTGATACTGGGTAAGTTTGTGTAGTGTGTGTGTGTGTGTGTGTGTGTGTGTGTGTGTGTGTGTGTGTGTGTGTGTGTGTGTGTGAGAGAGAGAGAGAGATTATACAGTTTGACAGTAGAGGTGATATGAATTAAACTCAGAAACATTTTTTAGGTGCAAAAAGATAATCAAACTGAGAAGGAGCTTTGATCGAAATCCTCTTCTTCTCTTGGACATACAGTAGTACACACACACACACACACACACACACACACACATGCACACACACACACACACACACGCACAGGCACACACACACACACACACACACACACACACACACACACACACTCACAGGCAACCCTTATGGTACCTGGCTGGTATTAGATAGTGAAGCAGCCAGCAATGTGGCTGCCATCTCCCAGATCAAACTCCTGCTCTTAGGTACATAGTGGGAATCAGATATCAAACAGAATGCTTTGAAACCTGGGCAAGAGAGGTGCTGGAGAAATTCCCACACCATTACCATCACTGCCAAGCCACTTGGTGCTCATGGTTCAAACAAGCACAAAAGCTCATCAATAACAGCTTTGGGCTTGCAGCTGGGTGCATTGTAAATCATTAACACAATTGAAAGTGCATTGTTATTTTTTTGATTCTGTTAATAGGTTCTGTCAGTGTGTGCAAATTAATTTAGCGCTTACCTGAATATTTGATGCCGCCAAAGTAAATAAATTGTGGGTGAGTTAAGCAGCATGAAAAAAATGAAATGGCTGGCATTCCTACTGTCTCGCATCCACTGAGCGCAAAACCAAACAACGGTGGGGAGGGGGGGTTCTCTGGAGTGAGATGACTTATCATGGTGGGATACAGTGAGGAAGAGGGTGGTAAGAGTGTGAGTGGGTGAGGAGGAGGAGGAAGGCTCACCTTTGTTGCAGAAGTACTCCATGCCCTCACAGCTCAGGTTCTCGGGCTCAAAGTCGGCGCCGAAGCCCTCTTCCGTGGAGAAGTCCTCTTTGGCCACCAGCTCGCTCTCCTCGGACACACACTCCTCTTCCTCCTCGTCAAGGCCATCGTCCAGAGGACCTGCCGCAGGAACAAGCGAAACGGAGCGGTGAGGAAGAAAGAAGGACCGAACGAAAGAAAAAAAAAAAAAACTCTCCTGAATTTATACAATTGCATGAAAGAGCCATTTGAGCCATTTGAATACTGTGTCCGTCATTGACCTTTGAAACTCCTGCGCTCCAACCAGCACCGCGAGCTAGCGAGCTACACTGAGGCCAGAGGGCTAATTCAGACGACGCAGGAAAGAGTTGTGAAACGAAAGGCCATCGATGTCCTTTGAGTCACGCTGAATAAAAAGCATCCGCTAGATAAGTGAATGTAAATGTTAGGACAGCACAGCGGTGTGGGGTATAGAGGGAGTTTAGTGAGGGATTACAGCAGGCTAGCTTTGATGGGTTTCTCTTAGCGTGGAGTGTGCAGACCTTCCTGGAAATATCTGAGTCACTGTTCACTAAGGATGACGCAGCAGTGGCTACTCAATGAGCAACGAAGAGACATACTGTAGGAGAGGATGTGAGCTGTCACTGCCCGCCCACGCACGCACACACACACACAAACACACACACACACACACACACACACACACACACACACACACACTCTCTCACACACACACACTCTTTCTCTCACACACACACACACACACACACACACGTAGATATATCGCTGCACCACCTTGTACACAGAGATTTGACTTGTGTCACTGGATGAGTTGTTTTCCTACCAGAATTGCACTATGTTCTGTACTGTATGTGCATGATTCCTGATAGCTTGCTTTCTGTAGCGTTAGACAAAGGAGTGAAATAAAACAGCCAAGGTCTTACCGAGCAACATATTTCAAAGCTCAGTAGTGTCGCCGAATTCTGCTTATGCAATTGAATATTTTTTCTATCTTTTGTAAAATAGCTCTTAGGTATCTACCCTGCTCCACCTTGATAGAGAGAAGAAGAAGAAAAAAAAGCTCTTTGTGAGTGGGATTTCTGCTCGCCGAGAGCCACCTGACTCCAAGCCAGGGTGCATTCCTCTGTGCGTCTGTATCAGTAGCTAAACAAGTCAGCTCTGTGTGTGTGTGTGTGTGTGTGTGTGTGTGTGTGTGTGTGTGTGTGTGTGTGTGTTTAGGGGGGCAGAGGAGGAAAAGTTCCTCTTTGACTGCCTCATGACTTTTTCACACCAACGCTAGCATAGGGAGGTGGAGAGAAAATACTTTTATTAATTTGTTCGCCTTATCACAGGGTACAATGTTGATTTTCCATTTACATTCCATGCCTCCAGGTAATACACCAGTGCAATCTTAAAGGAGACATTTTTTCCATGTGATTAATTTCCCCCCCTCTGTGCAATATTATTTCTTTAAATCTAAATGATTTCCCAGTTTTGCTTGTAGCTGTACATCTCTTATGGTAGGCCATTTGCATATTGCCACTTTTTGCTTCAATCAAGGGCATTGATGGAATTACTGCTACCTGAATTATATTACTGCGAGAAACAAATTGACAGCCATTTGAACTTACACAAAACCATCCTTCAACAATACAATCATACCATGTTTACCAAAATAGTACTAAAATCACAAGGTGTGCACAATTTTTTTTTTGTTTTTCACATTTTAAGCAAATAACTGGGACACAAAATGGTTGTCTGTTTTTTTAAAACAGAAGTATTTGAAAACATCTGATGTGGGCTATACTGTGCTCAGCAATACCATTGCCATCTCTCGTTGTCTGGGCTTCTAGGGAATGAGAATGTCAACAGCTTTGTTCCCCCTTCCTTGGTGCTTCATGTCTCTCTGTCACACACACACTGAGTGGAGAGAGTGCTGGCGTCGTGGCCCAGGATGGCCTGCGTTCTCCGATCTCCTCTCCGCACTCTCAGTACCTGCTTTACTGTATTGCGATAGCGAGGGCAAATAAAGAAATAATTCCTCCTCTA
This sequence comes from Alosa alosa, assembly GCF_017589495.1. Lineage (NCBI taxonomy): Eukaryota > Metazoa > Chordata > Actinopteri > Clupeiformes > Clupeidae > Alosa > Alosa alosa. Next base: position 6,425,824 of record NC_063201.1, read on the forward strand.
AAAAAAAAAAAAAAAAAAAAAGAGATCAGGCATTCGCATGCTCCTGTTCGCACAGCACCTCATAAAAGGCCCCCCTGATCTGGGCAAACAGCAGCACTCTTTTCACTGAGCTCGTACATTAGGCCTTTGTAGTGCAGGCCGCAGCCACTGAAGCGCCGTACATGAAAAGAATTAGCACACGCGGACCTCTAATAGATTCTGCGAGAAGGGGAGCGAGTGACACTTTAAATGAGGATACAGGGGTTTTTTTGTTGTATATTTGTGATCTTATCGGACGCTTTTCTGCCCGAGGGAAGTGAGGCATGAAGTACCTCGATATTCAGAGACAGATCTACAGGAAAGATAGTGATGCAGAAGCAAATAAGTGTCAAAAAGAGCGACGAAGACATTTGTATTTACAGAAGCCAGGCATACTCTCACACCATTCTCATTTCTTGAAGGCAATACGACAAATACATGTTTCAGACTTGGGGGAAATAACCAGGTTTATCAGGCCACAACTGTATGACAATCAGGCAGTAGCTGAGATGAGAACTATTTTCATAAAGCTTCCCCACAATAGCCACATTACAAACTTACACTGCACTGCATTCAAATAAACAGAACTCATAAAAGATATGATTGAACTTCAACCAAAAGACCAACTAATAGACAAACTAGATAAGAGCAGATTATTTATTCAAAATTCAGGGAAGCGTCTCCCCCCCCCCCCAAAGGGCTACTTTGCCAAACCTGCGTTGACTACCAAACTTCGAACCTGCGCCACATGTTTAGCTTATTATACAGTATTCATTGCATGGAGAGAGACCTGAAATAATTTCACAGACAGCAAACGATAAGAATAATGACTTTCTAAACGACTAGCACCACACTCTTGGCTCATTTTCTGATAGTGGCCTTCCCCCGCTATATTTAGTTGTGTACTGTTTAAAACCCTGTCACATTCAGTATCCTGGAACACCAGTACGTTTCCACGGTGATCAGAGGTTTGGGGAGCAGAGGGCGGGGCAAGTAGAATGGACACAAGGCCCTGCCCCACAGCTGTCTCTAAAGGTCACTCATTCACTCATGCCAAGTTGCGCTGCTTTCACTTAACATGTAAGACCTTGTTAAGAGTTTGCTAAAGACCAAAAGAACTGGCTTGCAGAGAATGCATTCAGTTTTTTATACACTTCTTCTGTGTTAAAACATGAGTGTAGAAAGAGAGAGAGAGAGAGAGAGAGAGAGAGAGAGAGAGAGAGAGAGAGAAACAGGCATGACCGGCTAAACCTCTATAGTTAAGCCTTTGTGTTTTGACCATCCCCTGGGAAAAAGGTTCAACTCAACAGAATCACTGGTTCAAAACACATCAAGGCCAACTATGTTCACACTTGTAGGCATCAAGCTATTCACTGAGCTAAATCTACATTTATTTATCAACCTGCCTGAACCGATATTGCAAATCATGTTTTCTTGTTACACTGTATATAAAAAAATCTTAAGAATGAATCTGAAACTGGATTGTGAAATGTTAAAGTGATCGACCCATAAATTAGTGTCAGTACGCTGTGTGGCCGGTGGGTGAATTGTCCAGGGCCTCATGAAACATCAGCAGGGTCCACATTATCAGCAGACTCCACAGTGGGACATCAGGATCACAAACTGGGCCTTCTCTCTGGCCCCTAATTAGGGTGGACGTAATTGAATCGGACAGAACAAAGCAGCAGATCTCTAGAAATGTGGAAATTGTTTTTTTCCCCCTGCACCCACCTACACCAGTTATTTTTTTAGTGTTGTGTTTTTCTTTTTTTGTTTTTATTGACTTTCCCCAAGCTCAGCATGGACAAAGGGACCAGGCTTGGCCCGAGGATGAAACGGACCAGAGCACCGGGGAGAGCCTGAACGGGAGAATGCATAATGCAGTGGCCATGCTCGTGGGGATGCACAGACCAACCGCTGCCAAAGCCAGGGCCAGCCACAAGCCCCTTTGTGCCTGTGCAGATACCAGTGAGGTTCTGGACTTTCCAGACGCATACAGATAAACACACACACACACACACACACACACACACACACACACACACACACACACACACACATACACACACACACACACACACACACACACTTTAAAACATCTACTACAATAAACAAAAAGAGAGCTCAAAGACTGTTTCCCTCAGACTAGGAAACAAAAAAACAAAATAAATCCTTATCCAATAGCAGCGCAGCACTGCAACCTGTAAAGCCATGATTGGAGGACAGAGCTCCTTCACGGGAGAAGGAACGAATGGTCAGTAAAAGAGGGTGGGTCACTCCGCCTGCACTTCTCCCTCTTTTCTCCTGCTGGAGTGGATGATGAAGGAGCAGCACCAGCACCAGCAGCACCAGCAGCACCAGCAGGGTGGAGGAGGAGGAGGAGGAGGGGTAGACAGGGGGGCAATATGTTCTTGTGATGCACGCACGTCGGTTCTAATGACCTCGGGGATCCGGAGGGTCTCCGGCAGCTTAGGAGCCGGCCCAGTGTATATGCGTTACAGGGCTCCAGTCTGTAATTTAATCCTTCATCGGCGTAATAAAATAGATAGCATTTATGTGATTCTTAGTGGCTTAATGTGTTACAGGAACCCTCGGTGGGATTATTCATCATAGAACTCTTTCTTTCATATGAATCACATGGAGGAAAAAAGAACAGAGAGAAAGGGTGAGAGAGAGGATATTCTCAGGTCATACATATGCTCTATGATGAAACCCAATGTAAAACTAATGTTGCAATGCAAGTCCAGAGGAAATTGCCATCTGTGGTATCTTACATGTACATGGCTCAGTCTATTTGGTTTGTAACTGTGTGTCTGTACGTGTGTGTGTGTGTGTGTGTATGTGTGTGTGTGTGTGTGTGTGTGTGTGTGTGTGTGTGTGTGTGTGTGTGTGTGTGGATGTGTTTGTGTTTGTGAGGCAGGGTGGAAAAGCATCAGCCTGAGATTGATGTGTTTTCAAGGCCGCTGTCTGTGACCGGGAATAAGCAGTGCAATTGTTTAACTTGATTTTCCGGTTGCTAAGCAATGTAATTCTGGTGATTAGAAATGGCTGCGTTCCTAAAGTTGGGCACTTACAATCAACAGTCAACAAACTGTTACGGGAACTCTGCACCGAGACCCACACATTAACTTGCCACAGGGAAAAAAAGACTGCGAGAAAGCGAGAGTGGATGGGTGTGTGTGTGTGTGTGTGTGTGTATGTGTGTGTGTGTGTGTGTGTGTGTGTGTGTGTGTGTGTGTGTGTGGGGGGGTAAAGTAATCTGAGGATGACAGGACACACCCTTTTGGAAAGCAGCGGATCGTCTCCAGCACTGATGACACAGCAGCCCCATCGCCATGCCTACGGATGACATCGCTCACCCACAATGGGGTTTACATGACCTTGGCGCTCGCTGAGGTATAAAAGCGAACCGAGTCCAGGAGGTAGAAATATTTTTAAAAAGTATACAAAGAAGCTGTTGTTAAGTTGATGCGAGGTATCTGCTGTTTACATCTATATTGTAAGTGACAATGGAATGCCAAGTGCCGAGTGATTGCTATGGACAAATCAAACAAACTCTCTTTACTAAATGTCACAAACATGGTGGCCCGATTTAGGGCATCGGGAGGGGGGAAAAAGACCAGTTTTACAGCCTAATTAGGTCATTTCTGCTGAATGTGTTTCAGTAAAAATTTAAAGTTCCATGATTCAGTGATTAAATGAAATCGCCCACAGAAGCCAAATCCATCAGAAGTGACTGGCTTGGCATGGCGTGTGAACTTCAGCACGGACAGACACAGGAAAAAAAAGACTGCAAAGAAGAAGAAGGAGAAAAAAAAGTTGAGTTTGGGGAGTTAAAGCTTTGTTGGCCGGCGCTTCTTTTTGCACCCCACCCACCCCACCCGCACCCCCACCCACCCCACCCGCACCCCCACCCCGATGCTACATTCGTGAGGATATTAAAGGGAAATAGCTCGCTCCTATTTTCTTTATCCAGCGAATTGGAATTGGAATGGCATGAGAAATGCACTGGCATTTTGACTGGGGCCCATTAAAATGCTGGAGGCCCCTCTAAAGCGTGCCTTTGGGCGATGGCAGATGCCAGTGTCTCTGTGTGTGTCTGTGTGTGTGTGTGTGTGTGTGTGTGTGTGTGTGTGCGGCAAGCAGGGCCGCGCTTCGCTTTGCTCTCCGCACGCAGAGGTACACCCAACTGGCAGCCTCGCGCTGTCTATTAGAGGCCCAGGGTCGTCCTCCAAATGTTAGACACCAATAAAAGGGAGACAAGCCGTCTGAAGCTCAGGTGCGAACTCTTTATTAGCTTCCCCCCTCTCATTTGAGCGCATCCCAATTTCTCTCTCTTTTTCTCTCTCTCGTTTTTTTTTTCTTTCTTTTTTTTGGTGTGTGTGTGTGTGTGTGTGTGTGTGTGTGTGTCCTGAAACGTGTCCAAAGCAGCCCAAACAGATTACTGAATAAAAACGGACAGACTGAATGACCAAATGTCCTCACGCATACCGCCAACTCGTTCCTGTTCGACAGCCTAACTAGTGTTTCTTTTGTGGTCTTTCGCTTGGCTCGTCATTCTCTCTTTCCTTTTGCCTTGTATTTGGAGCCCCACTATGTGCTCAGGCAAGATGTAATAGCACTGTGAGGGTCATGGTTGCAGATTTGTGGTTAATAGGTTTTACTGGCAGGTGTGCGCATGCATTTCACTTGATCATCTTTGGTCTCAAGTCAAAAGTCAAAACGGCTCTGACATTTCACTTCCATTTGGGATGAATCAGAATTTAGACAGACATCTATCTGTACACACATTAGTCAACCCAAATATGGCATCTATTTTAAAACAAAGAGTAGAAAAGTAGAAAAAAAGCTTAAATAATCTCAATTTACTTGCTTAGCATGCTAACCCATAACATGCTAACAAGTATGTCTTCTGTATCATTTTCAACCCTCTTCGAGTCACAAAGGGTTAACTCCACTGCTGAGCCTTCAGTCAAGGAAATATCATTTCAAAGACAATCGGAGAGGCTTTGGAGGAAATGATTAGTTTATCAAGTAGTGTAGATAAAACAATATTTTTGCCCCCATCAAAGAAATTTCCATGAAATGGATATATCTGAGATGCCAATTTCATTTCAACACTAAAAGGAAGGGGAGTTTCTTTAGCAATACATTTCCTCATTAATTCTATTCTAATTTGCCTCTGGTTCCTATTTCCACTATTGATAGTTCCACTTCTTAATACCCCAGATAAAAAAGCTCACTGCTCAAACTCGACAGAGACTGCCACGACTGATAAGATCTAAATATTACCCATGCCAAAAAGAAGCGTGAAGTATGATGAACAATTCAAAAGAACAATTCTTTATGGATCAGCTAAATCTTTTCCACTTTTTAATTAAAAGTAAAGAAAATAGAAGTTAATTATCCTGTAAAGATTAGCTGGTGGGCATCTTTCTGTAAATTAGTTCTAATTAAAAGGAAATTGTCAAATGACATTCAAAGTGCTGTCCTTTAAAACAGAGAGAGCAAGAGAGCGAGAGAGAGCGCACGAGAGAGCGAGAGAGAGAGAGAGCACGAGAGAGAGAGAGGGAGAGAGAGAGAGAGAGAGCATGAGAGAGAGAGAGAGAGAGAGAGAGAGAGAGAGAGAGAGAGAGAGAGAGAGACTGATTTATTTTTTTGCGCTCCCTTAATTCTTGATCTGGTCATAGGAAGCTTAGAGTTAGGAGATTAGAATGCTCTCTGCGACTCTTTCCCCTCTCCAGACATGGCGGGTGGGGTGGAGGCTAGTGGTGGAGTAGAGAACCTTCCGCTCCCCAGCCACAGTGCGCCATCGCAGGCCATCACCGCTGACAGGCCAGCCTCTAGCGATCCCAGCGCCCTTCCCTCTGCCTGACCCAGGGACTCCATTGATGGCGGTGTCTGATCTGCCTCATCGGAGGGTTAACGCCTCAGCCGCACCAAACAGGAAAACTCCTGTGTCTCGTCTCATCTTCCTGCCTTCAGAACAAGGCGGCTGCTGTTACTGCTGCTGCTGCTGCATGACAACTGCTGATGTCAAATATTTCAGGCAGATTTCGTCATCCGGTGATTTTTGTTATGTGTCCTCCACTGCCAGAAGTGAGTCTATTCCGGGGAGACGAGCTACTAGCTTCTGGCTGTGCTGATGGGGGGTTGCTGATGCAAAGGGGGCAGACTTTCAGTTTGACCACTAAAATGTGTTGTTAGTTCTTTGATGCACTTTTTTGATCACGTTATCACTTAAGTTCCTAGTGCAAGATTGCAAGATTACACTAAGTGCAACATTTAGAATATTTAACAGTGTACATGGGATTATCATACTGTAAGGCACGTGATTGTTATGAGATGTGCAATGTATTCTTTTCATTATGGCACTATGAATTTCATCATTCCAAGAATAAACCCAAGGAAATAATTAGACTCTCACTGATATTGTATGAGTGCAGTTCTGACTGGCTTTTATGTCTGCTACAACCAAGGAGGAGGAGGGACACTGTGCACTCTAGTTAAGCAACCCACAGGGATGTGTATCTGTGTGTGTGTGTGTGTGTGTGTGTGTGTTTGTGTGTGGGTGGGTGGCTATGGGTAAGGGGGTGTGAGTATGTACAGTACATGTGTGTGAGTGTGTGTGTGCGTTCGCATGTGTGTGTGTGTGTGTGTGGGTGGGTGTGTGTATTTATGTGTGAGAGAAAGAAAGAACAAACAGAGAATTTAACACAACAGCCTGTGTCGGCCCAGTCACCTTGTCAAGCTCATTACTTAACAACTAGCTCTGCAGCCTCTAATTACCCTTCAAGTGAAAAGCATACGTCTGCAGTGACGCTTGACATCGCTCTCACCAGAGAGAGGAGAGAAAGTGAGAGAAAAAGAGAGAGAGACAGTGAGAGAGAGAGAGACAATGAGAGAGAGGGACAGTGAGAGAGAGAGAGAGAGAGAGAGAGAGATATATTCACTAAGACTAAGAGGCACACTCTCCAAAGGGAGAGATGGATGTTCCTCCTGTAAAAAAAACAAGGAGTGTGGAAGTGTGACCTTTACTTGGAGCCGATAGGAGAGAGAGAGAGCTTCTGTCAAAAGACTCCTTCAGAGATGACAATCCAGGGCACCAGTCCCCAGCCTTGACAGGGCACAGACTTAAAGAGGAACCCTGCAGTGGCCTGCTGATCCTCACTCTCATTTGAGAAGATGTCCATCACCAGCAGAGCTGCTCTATGCACTGCGCAGCACTGGACATTTTTATATCAAAAAAGAAATAAAGTACAAATAAAAAATAAGGTTATTAAAATGAATACAAGCAAAAGGTATATAATAATATAATAATAATAATAATAATAATAATAATAATAATAATAATAAATTGACTAGTTCAGAGCCATTCAAAAATTAACTGGGTCCTTCCCTGGCCTGTCTAGCCAGTTTCAAGAAAATGTGCGTTTGTTTCTAATAATCCTGCTGACAAATAGACAGACAGACAAACAACCAGACACACAAACACAAACACAAACACAAACCAAACCGAAGACATAACACCCTTGGTGGAGCTAAAAGCAATAGCAGTAGTAATGGGCCACAGAAATGACAAGTTCCTATTGAAATGACAAAGCACAAAGAGCCTCTGTGTGTGACAATTGTATCACTCCAAACCCACTGAGGATACTCCAACCTAAATATCACAGCCCCCCGTTTTACAAAATGCCTCCGTATTACAAGCAAATTACTAGTGTGGGTGCAGGAAGCTGCAGAGGAACAAAGGCAGGGAGCCATAATTATATCTTGGCGTGTGTGGCATGTCAATGGGCACCTTCCTTCTGGAGGCCAATCCCATGGGCCCCTCAAGGCATCAGAGTGATGGCCAAATTATTTTGCGCTCGGCTGCGGCAGCATCGAGGCCCGGCCATTACCATATTTACCGGTGGGGGCAAGCTGACAACGGCGCCTGTTTACACCTGTCTGCGCGGGGAAAGGGTGCAGGCGAGATGAGGTGAGCTTATACCCCTCTCTCATTTCACAAATGTACAGTATGCATATGAGGCTTGTTTGGCAAGGATTTAAATTAGGTCAGAAGTGGAATACATCAAATGGCAGCCCCATATGTGCTTCTTCCTCGACTCCCCGCCCTGGCAGTGCATATGTCTCTGTCGCCAGCTCCTGCGCCAGCTATGCTCAGAAGCCTTGGCGACGGAGCAGCTTGACAACTGCAGAAGTGTGATATGTGCAAATCACATTTGCAGATGAGCTTGAAACTCCCTTTTAATATTCAGATATCAGACATTCCGAGCAGCAAGCACACTAAGACTCGATCCGAGAGAGAAAGAGCCAGAGAGGGGGGGGGGGAGTGAAAGGCAGCAAGATCCCTTGTCATTAAGGGAAAACGTAAGCTCGCTTTACATTTTACATATTTCACACAAATGCACGACCAAGTAA
>NC_063201.1:6444265-6451765 GCF_017589495.1 Alosa alosa
GTATTCCCATGGTGTGCCTATCCAGCTGACACACACACACACACACACACACACACACACACACTGTCACATGTATATACTTGTACAAACTAATATACACACTTGATCACACCTGGTTTCTCTTGCACAGCCACACACACACACACACACACACACACACACCCCCCTCTTCCTGGCTCCTGTGTCCCTGAGCTGTGAGCGCTCCTGAGTCACGGGTCTGGTCCACTAAGATAAAAGAGGCCCAGATGAGATGAGGTATGTGGGGCTGGACCAGTCTGCCACTGCCCATAGCCACGCAGCAGTCATGCTAATGGACCTAGCGCAGTTAGCAGAGATACCATGGCTCTCAGGGACCACACTGTCTGGAAGGATGATCCGCTGATCAAAATATTTGATGATAAAATGATTTCAAGTCATTTTACAATGTGTGTGTGAGTGTGTGTGTAATTATAAACACATAAATAATGCACACACACACACACACACACACACACACACACACACACATACACTCACACTTGGATAAACACACACACACACACACACACACACACACACACACACACACACACACACACACACACACACACACTCACTCACACACTTGGATAAGCACGGCAGTTAAGTTGATTCCTGATTACCAGTTGAATGCCTTGCCCATTTTTAGTCGGTCTTTCCATCACCATTGATGCACGGAGGGACTGAACCAAAAGGCAAGCTCACCGTAGTCTCCTCATACTCGCCTCCTCCTCCACTCTCTCTTCATCATCACTCATATATACTCACTCTCTCCTCATCATCATCATCTCATCATCATAATAACTTATGCATCACTCATATCGCCTCCTCACTCTTTATACTCTCCGCTCCTCACTCACTCCCTCTCCTCCCTCCTCCCTCCCTCCCTCCCTCCTCTCTTCTCTCCTCCTCCCTCTCTTCTCTCTCCTCCTCCCTCCTCCCTCCCTCTTCTCCTCCTCCCTCCCTCTCTCCTCTCTCCCTCCTCCTCCTCTCTCCCTCCTCCTCCCTCCCTCCCTCTCCCTCCCTCTCTCCCTCCCTCCTCCTCCCTCTCTTTCCTCCCTCCCTCCCTCCCTCTCTCTCTCTCCTCCCTCCTCTCTCCCTCTCTCCATCCCTCCCTCCTCCTCTCTCCCTCTCTCCCTCCTCTCTCCTCCTCCCTCCTCTCTTTCTCTCTCTCCCTCTCCTCCCTCTCCCTCTCTCCTCTCTCCCTCCCTCTCTCCTCCCTCCCTCCCTCTCTCTTTCTCTCTCTCTCTCTCCTCTTTCAACTTATATATGCTCCTCTTCATATGTCCTCCTTTTCCTCCCTCCCTCCCTCTTTTTCTCTCTCCTCTCCGCTCTCTTTCTCTCTCCCTCCTTCTCATTTCCCCCTGCACATCATTTGCATGTTATTTCAAGTCAAATTAGGAAACAGTTAAACACAACTGATTAAAGTTAATTAATGCAAATGTAATAATGTTTTTTTTTCTACAATGAAGGGGGTGAAATCGGCACCACTGCAATACTGTATATCCTATTCCTCATACAGTTGCCCCCCATTAGAACACACCATGAATAGTGCTGAGTGCAAACAGGGGGCTGCTGTGGGCACTGAAGTGATCAGGCCTCCGCAGCATTGGGAGTCGGCCACTGTGGAGTCCAGAGAGACGCTGCTACCTGAGAGAGCTGAGCTAGCACAAAACAGCATTGGTGTGGTAGTGTACTGATGTACTTTCTTCCTACTACTGCTGCTGCTACAACTACTACTACTACTACTACTACTACAGTTAGTTACAGTATAAACAGTAAAATATATGCACACACACACACACACACACACACACACACACACACACACACACACACACACACACACACACACACACACGTGACACACATGCAAGCAAAAACAATAAAGTATGTAAGTACAAACATAACAACACATTCAACCACACACTGAGCATATTTAATTAGATGTCTCGTGAAATGATTTCAGATTTGCATTCCTGGTGTTTTCTAGGAAAGGCAAGCCACTGAATTTTACCGAGGAGGAGGATGCTCCCTTTCTTAGGAGATGAAAAGCAGGTCTGAAGCTCATGTGGTGCACAGTGAAGTCACAGAGCACAGGGCTGATTGTGCTGTAGGATATGCCTTACTCTACGGGCAGCCGCACTGACAAAGCCCTCCCATGCTGGACAAAGTGATTATAGGCACAGATCACTTGCATGTACAGGCACACAAACAAACACACAAAAAAAAACACACACACACGCACACATACAGTATGTGCACGCAGGCGCGCACACTCACACACACACACACACACATACACATATGTGCTTGCAGGCACACACACACACACACACACACACACACTCACACACACATACTCACACACACACACACACACACACACACACACACACACACGTACACACACGTACACATTATGTGCATGCAGGCACACACACCCACCCACCCACACACACACACACACACACACACACAAAGCACCCATGTTGAATTCATAAAACCATCAGGAAACAACAGCCGTTTAACATCCGAGGCGGCGCCGCAGTATAGCGCACAGGTGTGACACTGACCTGGGATCTGCAGCAAGCCGAGCAGGCCCTGTACCTTTCTGACTTCCCTATCAGATTCTGCGTTTACCTATTTAAAACAGGTTAATCCCCCTGCATTGTGTGCTTAATCCCAAACATACGCTCGTCGTGATTGATCGCAACGCCACAAATCATTACTCCGCACCCCATCCTCTTGCCCTCTCTCATTCTCTCTCTCACTACTCTCTCTCTCTCTCTCTCTCTCTCTTCTCTCTCTCTCTTTCTCTCGCTCGCTCACTTTCTCTCTCTCACTCTCAGTATCCACAACTAGTATGCCGTTATTGATAAAAAAAAGAAGCTGGTCAATATACATCACCTTCCTGAAAGGATTACATTCCTTATCTAAAATGATATTCAATAAAGTATGACCACAGAAATACCACTGGAGTGTTCTTGGATATGGCTTGTTCTTTAAAAAAGGAAACACTTTATTGGAATTAAGATCTGTGTCAAGATTAGCAGGAGAAACAGCAGTGTGATTTCTGTTCAAGTGCTGCCTCTCCCCTTCTCTCTCTCTCTCCATACACACACACACACACACACACACACACACACACACTCACACACACACTCACACACACACTCACACACACACACACACGCGCGCACAGAGAGAGAGAGAGAGAGACACACACACACTGTTTTCTTTAACTACTGGAGTTTGTTCTGCCTTCTGACCCTCTTGTAACTGAGTTAGCCCCAGGAGAATTTGACGCTTCTATTCTTAAAGCCACAAACACAGCTACATCTGTTCTGTTTATCTGACTCAATGTTTCAGTGAAAAGTTATCACAAAATTAGCACCGATTGTGGAGCATCATTACAAACCACACTAAATGTCTGCCACATATTTGTGTACTCAAAATTATTAGATTATGTGACCTTATCTGGGTCTAGAGTGAGGTCAGTTCCTGAAAGTGAGGTCAGTTCCTTCATCTACCATTAGATCACCATGCCAGCAGATAGCATGCGGCTAGAGAGGAAGTTCAAAAGCAGCCTCAGACTGAGTCCGAAGTTGTGAGGAAAGATAACCCATTGCTCTCTGCCACTGCCTCGTTCTGAACAATTCATCAGTATTGTGGCGACAAATCTTGGGTGTCGTCACCACACAGACACCCCCACCCCTCCCCGAAGTCATAAGTCACATCTAAAACAACTATAATAGCACTATCAAATTACGCAGGCCGATATCATTCCCTCATTTGTGCTGCCTAATTAAGCCACTCTCCGCCCCTTCTGCTACGCCCTCCAATTACAAAGGCCTCATTTGCATCTCTGATGGAGGCCAGACTGCTGGGGGGAGATAGCAACAATGGATGGAGCGCCGGCGTCGCTAATGCTAACAGATCGCCTGCTATTGCTCAAACGCCATGGCGACAGATCCTCATCTCTAGCCCTCAAGCAAAAACTTTCCTTAAACGCTCAGCAGGAGTTCGGATCTCTGAACGCTGGGTGTTCACACCCTCCATGTTCTCTCCCTTAAACAATATGGGACCAGCCACCAGTCACAGCTCTTTCTTTGGAGATAAGGCGATTGAAGTCAAAACGTTGATGAAAATGCACTCGTACGAACTGGTCTAGAAGAGTTTGCGTGGTGTATATTGGGGATTGGAGGACCTGTTTAGAGCATGAATTTGAACAAAAATACTATAATCCATGTTTTAATGTCAGAGGTAATCAAGTTGTTAGTCTACTTAGGATGTAGAATTTTGGAAGAGGACATTTCTGTTTTTTGTAACAATTTCATCAAATAAATATCCTTTCGTAGCTTAGAAATCACCACTGAAAACACACTTTTAAGATTATGTGGATTTTGTCAATGTGCTTAGAAATCACCACTGAAAACACACTTTTAAGATTATGTGGATTTTGTGTATTTTTTGTGCAATTTCTGTTTTTCTTTTCCAGGTTTTTTTCTGTTTCTCCTTCTATTGTTTCAAACACTTTTTCAACCACAGGTTGTTTTAATTTGAGCTATATAATTTAAACGACTTGACATGACTTGGTGGGTCACCTATGTTTGTTGTTTTCTGGCAATATGTAAAATCAGTAGAATAAATCAGTAATTATATTACTGCTTTAGAGTACATTATAAAGGGCCAGCTCACAACCTGACCACAGTCCACACACACACACAAGATTTGAATTTACAGAGAGCACTCCTGTCTAGTGCACAAGAGAATTGAAAAGGTTAACTGCTAACATGTATTCTTATTGCAATATGAAGAATGGTTTGGTTGACTGCTACAGCTATGGATTTTGTCTTCTTTTAGTTTACTTGAAACGAGGGTGGTCTCACACAGGCAGAGGAGACTACAGTCACAGCAAGCACTTGGGCTCCAATCATCAATGAGAGGAAAGGGCAGAGGACTCACACAAAGAGACACACACACACACACACACACACACACACACACACACACACACACACACACACACACACACACACACACACACACACACACACACACACACACACACACAGCACACACACATACTCTCTCTCTCTCTCTCTCTGTGAGTGCGTTCTAATTGGCTGCTGTATGCAGGACGGGGTCCATTTTGGAGGGGTATCAAAAAGCAATCAACGCTCCATTCCTGATGAGCTCGGCAGCCCTGGTGACTCACACTGGGGATGGAAAGATGATGTGCCTCTGGAGCCCCAAAGCCTGCTTTTCAAACCCCCACCCACCCGCCTAAATGCCATGCAATCACCACACATTATGCACAGATCTGAACTCCAAAGCCACAGGACCGGGGAAAAAGGAGAGGGAAAAATAGGAGGGGATATTTGAGTCCATAACTCAGAGGGAAAGAGAGGGAGAGAGAGAGGGAGAGAGGGGGAAGGAGAGAGAGGGAACAGGAGAGAAAGAGAGAGAGAGAGAGAGAGAGAGAATGATTGTGATGTGTGTGTCCTCCCCTGCCATCATTTTCAGATTCAGCTGTTAAAAGCAAGGACAGTTTTTGTTAACTTGTGAATAAAGACCACAAAAGAGCTAGACTTTGCAACCTGCACATGGAATGGCATGTTTGATAAAATACACTTTTTAAAATCCTCCTCTCATTCAGCATTCTAATCAAAAGGTCTCTCTTAGAGAAAAATAGCCTTTCACCAAATAGTTCATGTTACAAATATCATGCTACAAAGTTCTTCTCTATTCATATTAGACAATTACTAACAACTCATGTTTTTTTTTGTTGAGCAAATTAATAAAGGCTTCCACATTGCTTCATTCTCATTTCTCTTTTTTCTGCTCTGCGGAGAGTTGCTTTAGATTTCCCCAAGGACCAGCACATCTCTGCACGGTCCATGGTGCGGCAAGAACACCCGGCCGGGCTACACAAAGAGTCTCCGTCAGCCAGCTCAAAGAAAAGGGACCCTGTATCAAAATCTTATCTTCAAAGGCATGGCCAGTAGCTTCAGGGTGGGGGTGGGTGGTGGACTGATGGTGGTATGAAGGCGGTGGGCCGCATGTGTGTGTGTGTGTGTGTGTGTGTGTGTGTGTGTGTGTGTGTGTGTGTGTGTGCCTGCGTGTGTGTTTGCAGTGGAGGGCATGTATGTGTGTAGAGGGGAAATTTGAGTGGGGAAGGGCATGTGGTATGTATGTATGTGTGGGTGTGTGTGTGTGTGAGAGAGAGAGTGTGTGTGTGTGTGTGTGTGTGGGGGGGGGGGGGTGTAACTGTCTGCTCATAGTGTGCAGGGGTGCAAGGGTGTGAGCGGGCGGGTGGGTGTTTGTGGTTGAGGCAGGATATGTGTGTGTGTGTGTGTGTGTGTGTGTGTGTTGGGGGATTTGGAGTGCGGCTGCGGCCCTTCTTCCAACTGGCCTGCGGGGAGTGGGCAGAGACTGCGTCGCCATGGCACCACATCCAACCCATCCAAGCCATCCAACCAATGGGGCCTGCGCCACCGTGTCGCCGTGCCATCATCCTCCCGCATCCACCTGCCACCCCCTCCGCCATCCCTCACTCACTCACTCACTCATTCACTCACTCACTCACTCGCTCACTCACTCACTCACTCACTCACTCACTCACTCACTCCTCACTCACTCACTCACTCATTCACTCACTAATTCACTCACTCACTCACTCGCTCGCTCATTCACTCACTCACTCACTCACTCACTAACTCACTCGTTCACTCACTCATTCACTCACCCATTCACTCACTGTCCAGGGCAGTTCTTCCTCACTGGGGAAGAGAAGGAGGTGGAGAAAGAGGAGGCAGAGGAGATGGAGGAGGCACTGGGATCTGAACTCAACTTAGACACAGAGATGATGGCGGATTTCACAGATGGCAGTTAAGGGGCTTTAGCTAGGAGAGAGCAGGGAGAGATAGCGCACAAGAGAGAGAGAGAGAGAGAGAGAGAGAGAAAGAAAGAGATGGAGCAAGAAAGAGATGGAGAGAGAGAGACAAAGAGAGATGGAGAGTGAGAGAGACAGAGAGAGAGAGAGACAGAGAGAAGAGAGCTAGAGAGAGAGTTGGAGAGAGAGTAAGAAAGGGGGAGAGGTGAGTGAGATGGAGGAGAGAGAGAGAGGGCGATTTTACACCGGTGCCGCACACATGGAAACAGGCCACCGCTAATCCACTGACTGCTGCCCGCCTGGGGCCTGAGGCAATGCTGCAGATCGGACAGAGGCAACACACTCATGGGTGCATACACACACACACACACACACACACACACACACACACACACACATTCATGGAAATACGCAGACACACACACATACACATGTTTAGACACACACACACACACACACAGACACACACACACACACACATTCATGGAAATACGCAGACACACAAACATACACATGTTTAGAGACACACAGGCACACACACACACAAAGGCACACACACACACACACACACACAAAGTGACACA
>NC_063201.1:6459265-6489265 GCF_017589495.1 Alosa alosa
CAAAGAGCTAATAATCGATCTGTAACAAAATCCATAAAGGAAGGACAGTGTCTTTGTTGTGGCTGTCCAGTGGAACAAATGGTGTTGTGATCCAGGAAGGGGGAGAGATAGAGAGGAAACTGGTGGAGGAAGTGACCTCCACCTTTTGAAAGGAGAGAGCTGCGCTGTGCTGCGCTACACTAAGCCAGCCCTGGGTCACCCTGCCCTGGCCTTGCCTGGCCTCTCCTCTTCCAGCTTTCCTGAGACGTAGTGCAGCTCCGGGTCTACGCTGTGGGCTTTTATGCCCATCACCCCCAACTCCATACCCATCCACCTCCCCCAACTGCCCCCCCCACCACCACCACCACCTCCACCCTCCCACAAAGGCCCCGAGCTCATCAGCTGGTACAGCCCCATCCACAGGAAACTCACACTGACACGCTAAGGCATGGCATGCTATGCAGCGGGCGTCGCTAATCCCAGTTGAAATAAATGGCATTAAAAAAACAAAAACAAAGTGATACGCCTCTGTTCAGAACCTTCTTCTTGACGGAGCAGAGTTTCAAATGATAACAGCTCCTATCCTTGGATAAACATCCAAAAGATTTTTTGTTTTCAAATGGGGCGAATCGCCTTTACATTGCATTGCATTCGCTCATTTGCATAGGATAATATCATGGCATCAGAAGGGACAGACTGCGAGGCGAATGGCGCTTCTTCTGCCGCGGCGCGACTGATGCACAACACAAGCTGTTATTGGCAGCCAGCAGATGTTGGAGAGGAGGCTGGCACGCCAGCGCCATTCTTCATGTGACACGAGAGAGAAAAAAAAGAAAAAGAAGAAAAAAAAAACATCAACGGACGCAGACGAGTGCTGTGGGGGCGACGGGCGTTGGGCAGCACCGGGCGAAGAAGTTCTTAAAACGACGAGACGTCGAGCCCTCATCCCCGAGTGCAGGCTCCTGTCGGTTGTCGCTAAAAAATCAGATCCATTGGTGCCAAAACGAGTTGAACGCAGGATTTGGGGTTTTGAGTCGACTCAGCTACGCTTAAGGACAATGGGTGGCTTTTCATTTAAGCCACCACACCACCGCTGGCAGAGCGAGGCTATTTAGACGGGAAGAACCACAGCAATGGAAACAACAGTTAAAAAAAAACAACAACAACTGCGTTAGCAACCACAACACAGCTGGCACACAAGTGCTAATGCAGGTGCATGTGAACAGAAACACACACACACACACACACACAGCACTCACGTGCTAATTCACACAGACACACACACACACACACACACACACACACACACACACACACACACACACACACTCACCCACCCTGACATGCACACATACACACATACACACACGCACACACACACACACACTGACACACACTCACACACAGACACAAACATTTGCTTTCTTTCACACCCTCGGAAACGAGCGGCTCATTGGAGTGGCCTGCCCCGTGCATGGCGCGCTCGCGAGCACAAAGACACACAGACACGCTGGCAGCCAACTCAGCCGACACCCTCTCCTCTCCCATGCCATTCTAAGTTCTCTCTGATAAATCCCGTCCCCAGATATGAGTGTCACCTGATACAGCTAACCCATTTCTGATGGAACACTATCGGCAGGCACTCCATGGGCTCTGCAGATAAATATCACAGAGCCCGAGATGACGAGCAATCAGAGAAATACACATAAATGAAACAACATGAGACTAGGGACTCAGCCATGAAGCATTCTTGGACTTTCGTGCGTGTGTGTGTGTGTGTGTGTGTGTGTGTGTGTGTGTGTGTGTGTGCGTGTGTGTGTGTGTGGGAGTGTCTATTCCTTAGATTTCTCCGACTGTCTCTTCCCCGTCCTGTTTATTCCACAGAAGTGACTCAGTCTCTCGCAGGCTGCTGGATTGATGGTGCCAGCATGAGAGATCACACTGACTTGTGATGGCAATATGTCCTCCCAGCTGTGCATTTCTCACATTTTTTGCTGTGAAATATCCAGGTACGTCCAAATATATTTCACTCGCCATGCACACACACACACACACACACACACACATACACACACACACACACGCACACACACACATACAAACAAGGGCCATTATTGTGTAAGAAGCCATCAATGCAATGTTGTTCCATCAGCCATAATAAGGGTTTGTAGAGCAAAAAAACATTTACTTTAGAGAGAATAATTACGGAGCTTGGGCAAGTGTTTCGGGGTTGAACACAATCCGTTGTCCCAGGCTGATCTCCAGCAAAGGCCAACCTCTGGGCTGATCCGCTTGGCTTGAATAAGTGGGACCGACCGCCATGCTGATATCCGCGCGGTTTACAGTGCAAACGCTCGCTCGCCACAACGCCGGTGCAGAGGTGAAGTGCTCAGTCAGTTTAATAACCACATTTGGCATTAGCCTGTCTCCAGTGTGTGCTGCTTACGACCATTTTAGCAACATAGCGCGCGCCGGTCCCTACATCATCCAGAGAGGCTGCTCCTCTCCCGGGCCGCGACAGCACACCAAACTTTAGGGGCCAATTTTACAGAAAAATTACCCAGAACGCACACAGTTTCAATTTAGCAGCGGTCGGTATCTACCCCTCCCTTATTAAGCATCAAAACACATTTCTCTACACTGACTAAAGCAGTGCTATGGACACTACAGTGTGTGTGGGGGGGGGGGGGGGGGAGAGAGGAATAGAGAGGAATAGAGAGAGGGAACGAGAGGAGAGGATAGAAGAGAGGGGGGAGAGGGGCCAGAGGTGCAGCCAGAAAAAAGAATCCACACATCAGGCTACCGCTAATCGCAATCCACCCCACATCAGCAATATTTTCATCATTTTCTGTCATAAATTTGGCCACCGCCGCCTCGGCGCTGGCTAACAATCTGGGCAATTTATTGGCATATTGGCAGGGGGCGATAAGGGCTAAAACAACAGCAGCCAGCAGCTGGGCCACAGAGATGAGTGGATAACACTGATATGTGCTCCCATACAAAACACCTCCTCTGCTATCTGCGCTCCCCATCAAACTCTTATTACAATAAAAAAGTGTACTAGGCTTTTTTCCCCTCTGCTTTGTCCAAATAAGGTAGCAGGGAAGATGAGGTGTGTGTGTGTGTGTGTGTGTGTGTGTATCTGTGTGTGTAGGGGGTGTATGATATGGAAGAAAGCACAAATATATATTTAAAAAAAAAATCAGATGTAACGTTTCGGTGCAAAAAAACAACGGGGGGAAATACATAATTTATCACGGCATTATCGGGATATCCAGGCAGCCTAATCAACGACCACTGAGTGACTATTTTTTGCCTTATCATCCAAAGTGGTGGATACGGAGAAGGAATTATCAGGCGGCTGCAGATTGCTGGGTTGGAATTTTAATGGTAATAATCGGGCCTGTGATGGTATATCTGCCCGGCTTATCTTTCCCATTATCTGAACCTATCTCCCCAGTCATCGGAGCAAATTAATGGTGCTCTTTCAGCATTGCCTTTTTATCATCGCTCAGAGAGCGCCCAAGGGGAAAGAATAAGCAAAATATTAAAATACTGCATAAATCACAATTTCAGATAACGGACCAACGTTTGGCGGGGAAAAGGGGGTAAAACTGTGCCCAACAACCTTTTTGTCCTTTAGAATGACTTGTCTGTGCTGACTCTCTCTCTCTCTCTCTCTCTCTCTCTCTCTCTCTCTCTCTCTCTCTCTTTCCCTGGCCTTTTCCTCTTCTGCATGGGCAGAGGGGGAGACACTACTGTAGGCTCAGTCTGACCTTTCTATTTTTCCCTGCCGCAAACTTTCCCCCGGTTCAACAGCACCGGCACACACACACACACACACACACACACACACAAACACACACAAACAGACACATAAACACACACACACACACACGCACACACACACACACAAACACACACACAATCTTAAATGTCTAACATATGGCTGAAACCCTTTTTTGCCCCAATGGTAACACGATATAGCATCATCTCATATCACAATGTATTGTAATTTACACAGCAGTTAACCGGATGATGCAATAAAAAAAAAAACAACAACACACGAATCAAACTAAAATATCTCACAAATAAAAAATACTTTTCATTTGTTATGTGGCCCTGCACCAAAAGAATGGCAAAAATATCTTCTGAGGCCAATGAATAAGCAGGTGTATCCATGAAACCACCAGCACAGTGCCTGTGTATCATCGAATTAGACTGACATCTCATACAAACATCTCATACAAACGATTAGGTAGAAAGAAAACGCACTCTTTACGACTTAAGGCGTTAATACACAGTCCATTTCTATGTTGATTTAAACACAAATTCTCCACTAAAATACTGAAAACACTGAAATGCAAACTTGAACACTAATTTGCAGTAGTGTCTGAAAAATGTTCCATTAAAGTGCCGTGTTCCTACAGTATACCATCATATATGGCTCAAATATTAATTTCAAGACGAGAAGCGATATAAAATTAAAAACAGTAATTCTACAAAATGACATCAAATCAAACAACCAGCCTCTGTTTGCATCCTGAAGAGCAAAACAAAAACACCAAAAGAGAGAATTTATGAAGACATTTGTAAACACAAATACTGTAGGTTCAGAGCACGTGCCCTCTCACAAATCGGTAGCCACTCTGAAACGGCCCCACAGGAGAATTTGACTTGCTCCTCAAAAAACGACCCCTGAACACAGAACACTGTAAATTCTCCCCTTCACTTATAGGACTGCCTAACAGCAGTCGATAGAATAGGTCATGCAGGTGATCAGATGCCCCAAACTCTGCTTTGGCATTGAAATATTTTCACAATACTGGTGAGTAAGGGACATTAGAACTTTTGAAGACCAGCACACACTCTCAACAGTACTCTCAACAGAGTGTCGTAAAATTAATTAGTTGAAAGAATAGAACAGAAAAAAATATGAGACATAGCACTTTAAAATCTACAAAGACAAATGGCCATATCCTTATAGACAATTGTTGATATTTTTTAAAGAATCAAATATTAAAAAAAGAATTATACAAATGTTCTGTGAGGCTTGGTTTTGCCTAAATTGTTCAAATATATCACAATGACGACTTGACAATTATGTTTTGCCTCATTTAAAAATAAATGTAAATAAAATAGTTATTTGAATCACACGCCACGGCGACAATGTTTTATTCAGAAAAATGTTGCCTGTTATTGTTTAAATTTTGTAGTGATTTACATTAACAGATAAAATGTCAATATAATATTAAAAGATTATAGCATGATACTAGGGTCCTCCTGTGTGTGTGTGTGTGTGTGTGTGTGTGTAGTGGGTGTGTCACTGTGTTAAGAGTAGTATATAATATGTAATAATAGGCCAATAATTTACTGTTCTACATGATGTTACCTGAACACTGTATTTCCGTAAACAAGGTGTTTGCACTTTTGACTTTTTTCTTGGCCTATTGCAGAGATCGCCATGCAGCTGTCAACAGGCACAATAACACTGAACTTACAATGTTGTGCACATCAGGCTAATGCTACCATTTTAGAATATAAAAACAAGTCATATTATGAGATACAACTGGATATTGGATGACGTATAAATCTAGTCAGTCCCTGTCAGATTTACAGACGAGTTATCGTTATTATTACTACTACAATTCATATTTTTTGAAAATGAATTGGGTTGGGCGTTTTAAGGTTGTAAAGTAGCATACATCCTGTTGTAAAGTGCCAGAATGAACCCTTGAAACCCCAATTCGTGTTTAAAGTCCGCATAAAATTAAATGGAAAATACATTCATTCAGCTTTAGACCACAGCATTTTGTCATGTCGAAAGTGCACGAAGGAGGACATGCAATAACCTACAGAATAGGTTCAACTATGTCAAAAGTCTGCCAGTAGCCTACCAGCCACGAAATAAACTCAAATGTCATTTTTCAACTTTTCTTTCTACTGACCACTGCACGTATGGACACACAACGCATTAAGAAGCATAAAACTTAACCTACGTTTGATTTGCCGTGGGTTGCTCTGTTTCCTTCGGGACATGCCTGCTATTAGCTGGTCAGTGGATCCAGGTGTAACACTGACAGATCGATAGGTTTTGTTTCATCCAAGCGCCGACGGGGTTTGAGGTGAAATTGAAGAGAAAATTGTGACGTTTGGTGGTCACTATTATTCACAGTGTCTGTCGCTCCGTCTCTTCCCTGTCTCCCTGCTCTCTGGCTCGCTCTTGCTCTTTCACTCACTCTCTCACTCACTAGTGTTCTCCGAGATGAGGCTGCACTGTGCTGCGATCCGCACGGACTGACTGAAGAGGTGAAGGCGTTTCGCGGTTTTGTTTGAAGATAAGGTTTGTGCCTCCCCGGGTACCGTAGCTACAGCCACTGAACTTGACTTAGCCATGTGCCGCTGAAATGTTGACTGTGCTTTTCACTTTCCTTAGATGTGGAAGAGAAGGTTAGCTTGTTTCTCTTTTCCCCATTGACATGTTTATTTAAACCTTTGCAGCATGGCAGTCTGTGTGCATCTGGCTTGTGGCAATGAAATCAATTTAGGGCAGCAAAGTCACCTTTCTTAATGGCAGGAGGGCCTAATTATCAGGTGCATGGATGTTTGTAATATTATTATTGTACTCTGTCTGTATTTTACACTATTGATTTATTGTGTGTTTTTTTTTTAAATTTATTTCGTATTTACTAAAACTGGAACTGGAAATAAGAAAATCAAAAAGTAAAAAAATGACAATTGACTTTGCATGTATGAAGTGTATAATTCTTAAATCAGAATTATGGTACACACATCTTAACAAACCAGTGAAATTTCTTGGTCAAATATTATGAAGTCTACAATATTTGTATGTATAGAGAGAAAATGTCAACGCAAGAGGTAAATGCAGTCTAATTTCTCTGGGCCCTCTTATAGCACATTTATTCATGTCTTCTGCATTTCTACACTTATTTTCACTTTCATTTCAATCCTCCTTTCAGTGTGCCAATTTAACGAAATATACATGTACAATTGTTGTCATATTTGCAACTAAATGTATGTTCATGCCTGAAACTGTGAATGTGTATTGTTTTACATACATTAACATCAAATAAGATATTATTCACTTCACATAAGATTGCAATGCAGTATTATATTAAGCCTTTTGTCACATAGCCTGTGTAAATTGTCTTTGGCATAGCAGGCCTCTGTAAGTGACAAGAGATACAATATCTTTAAGTTGCGTCCTTGTCCTTACTCTTGGAGTATGTATTTTTTTAATATATTCATCGTTTTCATTCTGCGCACCTTTTGATTGTTACAACCATTTAAAACTTTCAAACAACATACGCCTAAATATTGTCCCCCTGCCTCGCCCATTCACAAGTTCACTTAACTGAACAGTTCGGTTTCTGAACAGTTCAGCTTTATCTGTGAATGTGTGCCTTAAGTTAATTGACTTCACAGTCGTATCTCCCTTCAAATGCTTGCATTCAGAAGCTGCTTTTTCTTGGACTGATTTTTAGGAAGGTTCAAAGACAGAAAGCTGTGGGCATTCTGTCACACACACTGATCCACACGTGGCTGGTGACTGATTGGTTATTTACCTAATATTTACCTCCATCATCTCTCTACTCTCAGCAAATGGTGATCTTATTGATCCTGGTGAAGAATCAGAAGAAGCTGATCATGCAATGGTTCAATAGTATCAAGTAACCTCAGCAAGCCAGACTGTTATCATTTTGACTTCAAAATGTATATACCACAATTATCTATAATGTTATGAAGCATTACCCGTACTGCAGAAAACCCGAACGAAAACAATGATTTACAAGCAACTGTTTCCTCACTGTAAACATGTTCTAAAATATCATTTTAAAATTCCACACACGACTTCATACAGCATATTTCAGATCAACTGACAGCGAGCCCTTCGGCGGTCACAGTTTGCAAATGTATGTATATTAGAGGTTGCTGAGCTATTCCATGTGAGTTGGACCATCACTGAGGCCAGTGAGTTTGGTCGTGCAGCTAATGGGAATTATGCATAAGTTCAGAAATCCAGTAACTTTTACGTCATAAAAAATCCCCTTTATCGTCATTACTCAGATTTTAAATATCGTTCCTTAAACAGTTGCAGGGACTGGAAATCGCCCCCCGCTTCAATTAGCCAGTTGAACTGCCAAGTAAGACAAGCAAGTCGCCTGTGAAATTATCTTGTAACCCAATTCCCGGACTTTGGAACGGAGTCATGAAACTACAGCATAATTTCAAGGGGTTAACTAGTCAACGGTGCTGCACCTTGAGGTGAACGGTTATCTCCTCCGCAGCAGTTCTCTTCTCTCTACTTTTGACTTATACTCTGGCAAGGATGGAGACCCCACCACCACCACCACCAACAACAACCCCCAACCTCCATGCCCCCTCCTCCCCCTCCTTTTGCATCCAAAAGCCAGATGGAGGAAGTCATGGTGTCTGTGCCATCCTCAAATAAATGAACTTATTTCCCAGCTTCAGTTGTGTACTGGAAACCCCTAAACACGCACCTCAGAGACATCACCCCATGGGTGCGGCTTTTCATCTTAGCTGACCTTTAAATGGTGTCTGATTGTGCCGTTCCCCCGAATGTGGATCTGCATTTGATATTGCGCCATTATTTGCCATGGCTCTGAGAGACTCATTTCTGAAACAGGCAATCTGGCCCCTTGATGACGAAAAGTATGAAATCCTGATTGCCTGGGCGCCTTAATCCTCGGCTCCATTTCCGTCTCGGGGGGGTGGGGCTGGGCTGGCTTTGGCCGCCAGGTTCATTTACAGGTAAATAAACGGTGAGTGAAATTCCCCTCAAAGGAAAAAGTTCATTCATGTTTCACAAAACCTGCAATTAGTGTATACATTTTATGAGTGCTGCCTTAACATCCGGCATCTGAAACTTTAAATATAAGCATAGTCTGGCTCTTTGTAGTAGTAGTTGTTGTAGTAGTAGTAGTAGTAGTAGTAGTTGTAGTAGTAGTAGTAGTAGTAGTAGTAGTAGTAGTAGTAGTAGTAGTTGTTGTAGTGATTGTAGTAGTAGTAGAGTAGTTGTAGTAGTAGTTGTTGTAGTAGTAGTAGTAGTTGTAGTAGTAGTAGTAGTAGTAGTAGTAGTAGTGTTTTGTTTAAATTAAATATTGTTCATTGAATGCATTGTGCAAGAACTGTAGTTGTAGTATTATTAGGAATTTGGTTATTAGCCTCATTTTCACAATAATGAATGCACTTCATGGGGTTCTTTCAACTGTGTGTGTCTGTGCTAAATGCCCAGCAATGTATTTTGGCAGTTTAAATGGGAATAACAAATATTCTTGTTTCTGTTTATTAGACAGTGTAATGCTGTACATTTGATCATTCTTTATTAATAAGCGGTAGTTGATCGGACAGACAGTCTCACATAAAGTGTTTTTGGCAGAGTTCTCATCTGTGATTGGTTGAACCACTCCACTTTGTGAGATGTTAACTAGAGAGCACTATGACCTTGCTGTTCTAACAGAAAGCACACTTGTCCTTAGCTTCAGTGGCAGGCCATCAAAAGCTTGTGTGATTTGTGCGGGCGAGTACCTGAAAATTAATTAACTGACTCCAGGCGAGTCTGACATCCTTTGCCCCCCCCTCCAACACACACACACACACACACACACACACACACACACACACACATACTCAACCTCTCATTTTTTCATTGATCCAAAGTTGGATTACACATAGGGGATTTTTTTTTTAATTCAGTGGAAGCTATATATATATGTGCCAGGAATTAACAGAATTCTTAACCAATCAATAATTGAATCAAAATGTATAGCTGTGGGATATGTAATTGCAACAAGGAAAAGGATTGCTGTATGCAAATGGAGGAGGGTATCATCTGGGATGATCAGGAGCCGTGGCAGATAGTTCAGGCTGCTCAGGCTGTATTTTGTTTCAGGGCCAGATTAAATTAATCCATCTGCATTACAGCCAATCTGAGACATGCGTCCCAACAAGGTTTCTTTTGGCATTTGGTTTTGGTCAGCTTCGTTTCAGCATTATATGAAAATGATGTGGAAGGTGATGTTTCTTTTTGTGCAAAACCACACAGTATTTAAGTAACCTTTCCTTAAACTGTCTAGTTTATGCTGAATCTATGATGCCTTTAGCGTAAGGCAAATTAGGTGATTTGAAATAGGTAAGTGTACACATTTATGCATTTGTTCATATTGACATTTTTAACAGAAAAACAAAGTGCTTATACAATATATTATGGACAATAAACGAGCACCCTTTCCCTTTCGAACATTTACATTACTTCTTTGTGGTGGTGGTGGGGCGGGGGTGGGGGTGGTTGAAGGTGTTCGGAGGGGGCCACTGTATGCTGAATCAATGGCGGTTTGGTTATGAGCAACAATTCTGAGTGAAAATATGGAGTCAAATTGCCAGCTCAAGATTAATTTAACGCCACTCCTAAATCCTCTGAGACCAGCTCATGCAGCCTGCCACCACAGACCTGCACCAGTTTGTGTCTGCAGCCCCCCACCCCCTACCCCCCTTACCCAGCACCCCCTCCTCTCTTTGACTGACAGGTACAAATCTGGGTGAGGAGCGCGGGTGCTTCTGCACTGCTTTGTAACAGATGGAAGCAATAATTAACATGATACCATACCCATCACTTGGGGAATCAATGACACGGAGTTAGCCACATTAATAAGTAAAGGCACGCTAGATACAGTGTAGTGTGCTAGAGCTTCACACTCCCCGGCTGGTTCAGGGGAGAGAGAGAGAGAGAGAGAGAGAGAGAGAGAAAGAGAAAGAGATATAGAGCGAAAGGGGAAAAAAAACACCACAACGGGGTGGATTTGATGTGATGTTAAATCATTTAATTAGCGATGGCAAGGAGCATTTAACCGACATCGCTCTCCGACAGGACGACTGAATGTGCGCACGGCATTGCTTTTGTTTGTGGGGAGTACTGTGCATTGGTCTCAAACAATGTTCTGTGTGCGTGAGTGTGTGTGTCTCTGTGTGCGTCTTTACACATGTGCATAAATGTGTATACACACACACACACACACACACACACACTCATACACACACACACCTCTGGATTTTGCTGTAGGGCACATTTGGCTGCAAGTGTGCCCCAGATCCTGCGAATTTACCATAGAACTGTACTCCACCCCCTCTCCATTGGCAGGGGTGCAAATTCACTTGGGGCTGGCTCACTATTTGAAGACGGTACAGAGGAGACGACTCACACAACACACAGTGTGGCCACAGTGATAGCAAAGATGGCAAAGTGTGCAAAATTGTTTTGAGACACTCACATCAAACCATAGCCGGCGCACTGTCGGGGCTGATCTCAGCCAGGGTGATAACAGAGAGAGAGAGACGTTGCACTGAAACACTTTGAAGTCCCATGCCAGTGACTTATGGGAGAGAGGTCCCACGCAGAGCTGCAGGTTTGGGTGTTACAGTGAGAGCTGTCCCTCTCGCTGGTCCCAGGGAACACACATCTGAACTGGACATTCATGAACGTTTATTTATATTATCAACAAGAGTTGAATGAGCATTATGTTAGGTCAGCATTGTGTCTCTTCCATGCAGTGGGAGAATATACTTGCTAGAAGTCAAGGATTGGCCATGATCCAAGAGAAGGGGTGTGTGTGTGTGTGTTAAGTGTGTGTTTGTGCGCATGTGACACATGTGCTCACATATGCTCTGGAAGTTTTTGAAAGTCAACAATGGATGTGGCTTTAGGCAATCGTAGCGTGTCTGTGCGTGTGTGTGTGTGCGTGTGTGTGTGTGTGTGTGTGTGTGTGTGTGTGTGTGTGCGCGCGTGTGTTTGTGTGTGTGTGCGTGTGTGGTGAGAGACAGCTGGGCAAGTGGACTGTGTCAAGGCCAACCACGCCTGTCCTTCTGCTTCGAGGAGGACTCAAGGTCTACCATCACTTTTGTTTCCCATGAAAAGCACAAGAGCTGAAACATGACAGCAGCACAGCAGCCCACTTTTCTCCACTCCGATGCTTCACTTCTGGACCCACTGTCCAGCTCTGTCTGTCCAGTTCCATTAGCCTGGTCCAATTAGAGCCTCTTTAACCCCTACTGCATCAGCAGCTAAAACCATTACTCTAACTAGACTGTAATCAACCATCTTCATTTTACATGACTTCAGTGTATCATAACAATACAGTGATCTCTGTAAAAAGTGTGTGTATATGTGTGTGTGTGTGTGTGTGTGTGTGTGTGTGTTTGTATGCATGCGTGCGTGTGTGAGTGAGTGTGTGAGTGTGTGCATGTGTGTGTGTGTTAGTGTGTGTGTGTTAGTGTGTGTGCGAGTGTGTGTGTATGCGTGCGTGCGTGTGCGAGCGAGCGAGTGTGCATGTGTGTGTGTGTGTGTGTGTGTGTGTGTGTGTGTGTGTGTGTGTGTGTGTGTGTGCATCTGTGTGTGTGTGTGTGTGCATGTGTGTGTGTGTGTGTGTGTGTGTGTGTGTGTGTGTGCACGTGTGTGTACATGTGTGTGTGTGTGTCTGTTCCTGAGGTGTCCCAGTATCCTGGTATGGCTCTGATGTCTGTGCAGCGGGCCCTCCTCTCGCTGTGCCATGTCCCTTCTGCTGGTGGCAGCGTGCCTGGGCGGCACTGGTGGCTCCAGCCGTGGCGGCAGCCAGTAAACAGATGTCTGAGAGCGTGCCCGCTCCTCTGCCCAGGCTGCCAGTGCCCTGCCGGGTGCCAGCCCTCTGTCCGGAAACGCACCGTGCCGCCCGATACCTCCCTCCACCCCGTTCGCCTCTGGCTGGTGCTGTGGCTGTGGCACACACACACAAACAAACAAACAAGCAAACACACACCGAGAGAAGGGTTCTTCTACATTTATACTTTTCATTGTTTTTTTTTTTTTTGTAAATTTTTTATTTATTTATTTATTAATTGTCTCGTACTTATTTACTTAAATATGAAAATAATCCCAAGGAGATAACAATGGAAATGCCACACAAGCAATAAGCACTGTGCGATTAAGACCGACCATGCAGTGGAGCGGCATGAAAGGACCGATTTGGGGAGGGAAGGGAGCAGCGATGTCGCTCCCCCTTTGGGAGGGGAGACTAAATCTGAGACGAGAGGAGGAGAGAGGCGAAGAGAGGAGCGGAGAGGAGCAGGGACGCAGGGGGACAGTTCTGTCCCTCTGTTCGCACATGATATTTCATCTCCATGGCTTTTTGGAATCTTGTTTTTTTTTTTTTGGGGGTCCTCTATTGCGGCGGCACATTTGAACTTTTGTTTAGAGGAGTAATGCGGGGAAAAGATAGGATTTACGGCCGCAATCGCCATTAGCTTCTGCTCCAGAGATGTAAAAAGGATTTCGTTGAGCTAATTTGATGGTGCACTGGCCTCCAAAACGCGATAGTATTCTCAAATGGTGGTAGATTTGCTGGGCAGAGGAGACAATCTGATTTTCTGCAGTTGGAGATTTGCTTTTTGCATGGCGAAAAAAAAAGAAAACCAGAGACCAAAAAAAGACAAAGCTTGATAAGTTCAAAGAAGGGTTAGCCATCGCATACACTCAAGAGGCATGCTTCACTCCCAGCTCATTGTACCTCTGTGTTTACACAGAATCGGTTTGGAGATGTCAGCCAGCACAATGTAATTGGTTTATCTACATTTCCGCACACAAGTTGTTACACAACGATATTACAACACAGACGCTTATGATCTCGTCATTTCGACACCTTTTGGAGATGGTTCACATGCGTCCTCTGGTCAGCCAAGAGTGTAATGAGTTTTTCTCGTCCCCTCATGGGCTCGATACGTTCAGAAAGACGATGTAAACACCCCCATTGCATTAGACAGTTATTATATTTACTTGCTCGTCACTCATTATATCTTTTTTTAATGAAGAAAATGGCCTATCCCACACATCTATTCTAATATAAACATTGTGGGAATTATTCTGCATTCATATATAAATACTGTGGAAATCAGAATTGCGTGTTGTGTATGTGTGACAGTATAATCGCCATTGTTGTTTTCACAAATATCAGGGATTCACATCGTTATTTCAGTGTCGGCAGTGAAACATATTTGAGGAACGTATGCCATATTAGGTGTAATAGGGACCGGAAATTGGCCTGTGAATAGAACTCATATATTGTACTGTTTAGATGTTTTGACTCACTATGTATGTGTAATCGTGTATGCATGTTCCAACCAATCCAGCCTCAGACTAAATATGGAAAGACGGGAGAGACTAACCAATCATGAAATGACACAGTAATTCAACTTTAAGGCTGATCAAAGCACTGGTTGGACTGGATATAAGCACCATGACTTGCATTTGAAGCCAAATGACTGTATTTGCAGCCTGGTTATTGTATTCCTCTGTGCTGTGTGAGATAAAGAAAGTGATAAAGCTAAAATATTATACATTGAGCAGCTTGTTCAACCTATTGAAATGGCATCAGTAGTGTCTGATTGTTATTGGTTCCGCCACTTCCCGTTTATTCCCTGACATCATTAAAAAAAACACACTTCTGTGTGTGCGATGTGTGCGTTTCTACGCATGTATACATGTGTGTATGTTTCAACAAAGCTCAAATGTTTTGGCCTCAGAAATGTTTTTACCTCGTAATTGAAGCATTTGGGCTTGGAAGGTGAGACTCTTGGCAAAGCATTTTACACTTATCTCCAACCAACCTGAATTCTGAATGTTTGAAGGAAAACAAGTTATTCTTTTTCTTTTTTCTCTATCTCTATTATCTGTAATATATTCAGGAAATTATGTACACAGGGCAACATCATTTGGATGCCTCTCTTAGCTTGGCTTTGTAAGAGTAATATACGATCAGTATCAGGAAGACCTGCCATACGGATGCCGAATGCATAGTGCCCAGACGTTGCATTTTGACAGATTAATTGCCCAAGAATTGCAGCTGCATCCAATTTGTGCCACATCTTCACTCAAACTGCCACGAAATATACCGTGCACTGATCTGATTAATCTATAATTATTAGATTACAAAGGCCCAGACTGAGTGCAAAACAGACACGGTTAATTATGTATTTGCACTGAGCACGTCAGTGCGTGACAGATTAAACAATAACAGTGGGCATATTTCTTAACATAGCTGTTAGTTAACCACTCTCCAGTATTTGAAAGACACATGCACAATCCCTGTGTAACGAGTATGGATTCACGGTAGTCTCTCTCTCTCTCTCTCTCTCTCTCTCTCTCTCTCTCTCTCTCTCTCTCTCTCCAAAGGAAATCAGCATTTTAGCATTTCAACAGAGCTTCTCAGAGTGTTTTACAAATCATGTCAAAAGTAAAAACATTTCAACCCTAATTCACCCCAAGACTGTACACAGTATTTTATATCCACGGCTCCTATCAAGGGCCCCCCCTCTTCCCTCCCACCAGCTCATTCACAATTAAATGTATTTGCATGTTTGCAGCTGCATACAATCTGTCATCATGCTCTTGCGTGTCTTTTTAAAAATGGTGTTGGTCTAACACCCACCTCCCTCTGTGACTGTGCAGTAGCCCAGTCTGAGCCACTGTCTCTGTGTTTCTAGCACTGACTGCCTGGGATATTATATATGCAGAGCCACCGGTGCAGAGCAAAAAGGGGAAAAAATGCATCAATATATTCACAGTAAGCCGGACTGTAGACAGCTCAGAAAAATAAATCTACATCTGCCAGCCTCCATGCAAATAGCAGAGCCTCTCCTTAATGGTGAAACCATCGATGAAAACAGATAAAAATATTAAATATTCAGACATTCCTTTCACCCAGTATCAAAAGCGCCCAGATGTGGGAGGCTGGAGTTGTTATCATGCAGCCAACGACAGGCATTGAAAGAAATTCCACTGAATTTCCAACCATATAAAAGTATTTTATGCGATGCAAATGAATGGTAATTTTTTGACTATGGAGGAAAAAAACATGCCAATAAACCCTATCATTTGGGACTAAAAACTCACAAACAGGAGGCACTTTCAATTTGCCTTGCCTGTCTCTCCGCGTTAGATGCCTGCGATTGCCGCGAAATTAATCCATTTAACAATCTGTGGCTTAAATTTAAGGATTTCCAGTTTTTTTTTTTTTTTTTGGAATATCAATAAGTTCCAATTGAAGAGAGGATTCTTTTGCAATTCAGGCATGTGCAGGCGATAACGCAGGAGTTGGCATGAAGAGAGCCAGAGATGGATTAATTATGCAGAGAACATGGAAATTCAGCTTATCATCGCTTAGCAAAGGAGCCCGGCTCACATAATCAGAAAACCAGGATGAAAAAAAAAAATAACAATGCAATGGCACCTTCCAGCCCATCATCTTACAAGTTAGATTTTTCCTGTAATTAAAAAGTAACATACAATTATATTCGTATCTCATAGGCAGACTATGAGTGGGTGTATATTAAATAATTGCAAGGGGATATAAGGAGGGTAGGGCAAAAAATAGACAGGGATAGAGAGAGAGGGAAGGAGAGAGAGAGAAAGAGAGAGAGAGAGAGAGAGAGAGAGAGAGAGAGAGAGAGAGAGAGAGAGAGAGAGAGGGTAAACCTTGTTTCACTTGGGTATAGGTCCCCTGGGTCGGATTGAACTACTTAGCAACCAGAAAAACTGAAATTATATCTTAAACCCAAACAAAGACAAGGCTATGCAGAGAATACAGAATGCAAACGTATTGGTTGTTAGGAGGCTGCAATTGAAACACATGCACTGCTCTGGTGCATATACATTTATCAAATTGGGCTTTGAAGAGAATGTCCATGGCCACAGAGACTAAATCCTTGCTGTGGATGGGTGATACTGCCTGATACAGTTTGTTTAGTGGTTAATTTCAGTTTGCTAGAGCAGCCATTAATACCAAAATGACAGCAGTTGGATCATTTGTACATTTCTATTTGCCAAGGCTGATTGGTGGGGAGGGTGGGAAGCATTGCAGTAACAACAAAATGGATTTTCTTTGTTCATTTAACTTTCAGCCTCCCTCTGGAATATGAATAAAGGATGTGCCCAGCTTAGCTGTGAAAGCAACTTATGGTAGATTTGTTGCATCTTTTTATTTGTTTTTTGCATTTTCATTCGTTTATTTTTGGAGGGATTTTGGTCTGTTGAATTTACCTTTTATATGCCATTTACTACTGTTCTGTTCTGTCGAAGCAGTCATTTGAAATCAGTGTTTGAAATGTACTATACTTAAATTAGTACAGTACTTTTCAAAAATGTCAGGGGCTTGGATGCTAATTAGGATTGGTGTCATACTATGACATTAGGGATGTAAAGCTAGATGGCTGGTAAAAAAAAAACCATAGACATACTGTAGACATAGACACCCTGCCCCACAGTTCACAGTACAGTATATCTTTGTTGACATGTTTATTTTCTTTAAAGCAAAACCGAGAGTGATGCGCTTACTGTTTAGAAAGTTCTCTGTGAAAAAGAGCTTCTCCTCACCTACAGCAAAGGATGCCACTGAAAAATTGCATACAGACAGCCAGTCTACTCTAGCTTCCCTTCATGCCATCATGCCATTGCATTAATGTATTGTACTATGACAGACATCATGCTTCTCTGCAGCATCCAGCTTACTTAGTCCTACTGTTTCAAATACCAGTTTTACTGAATAAGCTATATACTATTGATGACATAATTTGTTGTATAATTTCAAGCCTATACTAAATGCAATGTTTATTTGTCTTTGAATTTACTGTTTATACAGTATGTTTATATGGTTGATACATTGTTATACTGTCTTGCCCACTGTTTGGAAACAAGTATTCAGTGATAAGAAATGTAAAGGGTGTGTCCACATTTACACGTGAATATTGGGCTAATAAGTATAGCATTTTCATCTAGAAACTATTTACCATTGCAGGCTGTTTTTCAAAGTCAGGACTGGCATGGAATTGGCTTTAGCAGCTTCTGGTTAATTTCACCTCATATGGGAGTTTAACCAATCATGCACCACACCTCACAGCACATGTACAGATGTTCATAGATCAGATGAGATTTAATTTGTCATTGTTTGTAATGGTTCTGCTTGTTGAGTGCTATAACCTTTCAATTTGATCGTGTTGAGGTATTCCACTTCAACCCAACCAGCACATGACTTAGGAGAGGTTACGCATCTTGGCCTCATTGGCATCTTGGTTTTCCCTGCTTCAGATTGTGATTGATCAGAGTTGTTGTGGTGGTTTCTCTGAAGAGGGAATGACTCACTCTGCTCTTCCATTGCTCACACGCTGCAGAGGGAGATCTTACTGGGGAATCGGAGCACTAAACCTTATCGCTTCATTCTCTTGATTGTGCTTGTTCAGTGTAATTGATATATGATATGTGGTTTTGCTTGGGTAATGCAGAACAAATATGGAGGTTGCATGTTCCTCCTTCTCTACAATAGTCCCATGTGTGAAATCGTACCATGATAGAAGTAGATAAGTAATAAATTGCATATTGTCACTAATGGTGAATGCTTATGTAATTCACAGTGGAGATTATCAGCTGCTGTGAGCAAATGTCTAATGCTGATATCTATTTAATTTACAAATCATAAGATAATAACAAAGCTTTATCCTAACAAACACAGCATTTTGTGATGTGGGCGGGGTGAAACCCATGTGAGTATAGCTTGCCTCCCAAATGACCTTGAGTGCAGTAATGAGAACCGGCTCTCTCCGAGCGCTCCCCGTTATTGTGGTGGCGGGCGTTCGCTGACACTTTGCATAGCCTCACCTCTGGCTCTCAGCAGGGGGTCCGGCACCGCTCTCCCCTCTCGGCGCGCTGCTCAGCGAGCGTCCAGGCGGCGCAGCCAAAGCGGGAGCGGCTAGCGGTCCTGCCGTAATTGACAGGCTGCACATTATTTTATTAGAGTTTCTCTCCTACCCTCGGCGCTTTCACTTGACCCCTGCAGATAGCCCCGGCTCGGTAAATCCTCAGATCGCGAAGGCTCTCCTGCGGAAACATCTCTCATCTGCCTGCCTGCTTTCTTTCTTTCTCTCTCTCTTTCTTTCTTTCTTTCTTTCTTTCTCCCTGACTGAGACAGATAGCGAATTCAAGACAGTGGAGAGAGGGGGATGTGGGGGTTGAAAAAGAAGAGAGAGAGATGGTGGGAGAGGGAATGAAATCTTTTCAGTTCATTTGCAAGACCCCGGCAGCAGCAGCAGCAGCAGCAGCAGAAGCGGCAGCTTTAGAAGCAGGCAGACCGTGTACCTGTTGCACCGGTGGCTTCTTGATTTCACTTCCTATCTCTTTTTTTTTTCATCAGGACGCCTTTGACAAAGAGGGAGAAGACGAAGGGAGGAAAAAAGCATGCGAGAGAGAGAGAGAGAGAGAGAGAGAATGGAGAGAATGGAGAGAGGAGAGATCCTTATCAGATGCTCTCTGCTGGACAATGAGTTCTCTCCCGACCATTCAAATGTATCTGTAGAATGCTTGAGTGATTCATTACAGCAGATCCTGAGGTGTGACAATGGGCCAGAGAAATGAGTGATGGTATCTTTTTTTTGCTGATTTCATTTCCCTGATCCGCCCTTATCCCCTGGCCCTGTGTACTGCCATTAATTAGAAATCAGGAGGAGATTTCTACTC
This sequence comes from Alosa alosa, assembly GCF_017589495.1. NCBI lineage: Eukaryota > Metazoa > Chordata > Actinopteri > Clupeiformes > Clupeidae > Alosa > Alosa alosa. The sequence continues at coordinate 6,478,818 of NC_063201.1, forward strand.
CTCACCTTGCTAGCCCTCGCACTTTGCTCGGCCACAAATCTCCTTGCACACATGCTGTTCTGGCAAGAACTAAAGAAATATATCCTCTTTTTAGAGGAAGTAACCGCTATCTAACCCCTACGAGTGGATGATGTTGGTGAGTTTATAGTTTAAAGAAAATGGCAACCAAAAGAAGAACCAAGCTCTGCTAGTCTTGGTAATGTTGCCTAATAACAAGGCCAGTCTGGCCCTGGCACATTTGACATCTTTTTTGTTAGATTTTTTAAAGTAATTTTCACAATTAAATATAACGTTTGGCTTTATCTTTGTAATTGATAGTTTAGTTAGTTCATTCCAATACATAGACATTTTTATGACTTTTTTCTCTAGGCTATCTTATAATGTTACCTGCCTGTACTGTGTAATGAGTAGTCTGTGCTAGGCTGGCTATCTACATAGTCAACTGCCTGTTTTTATACTTCTGAAGATTTCTAAGGAAAAATATTTATAAAGACAAGTGCCAAGCACGGCGGTTTGCCCGCCACTGGTGTTGTAGGTATATGAGAGATTAATTGGTCAGAAGTTCCCGTAGCTGCTGCACTGTCTGGTTAGAGAGATCAGTCAGGACATTAGGACTGATCTACCTATGCTTGCTGCCATAGCTCTTCAGGAGGATCATGTTTCATAATTTCCTTCTGCTTATGATGTTAAAATGAATTCTACTAGAAATTTGGTAATGAAAAACACTTTGTACTTTGAATTTGGGTCTGAGTTAGGGTTCACATGCAAAGGTCATAACTTCCTCATCCTGAGACCAACTGCACTGACTCAAAAGAAGCAACAGAAACACTCTAATAAAACTCCAATCTTTGTTTGATAAAACCTGTTGACCTGTGTTAATGTCAAACATGTTTTTTATGAGATTTGCTGTTGCTGAAATCAGGTACAGTATCCTCTCAGAACTCCTGTTCACCAGGGATCCATTTTAGGACTGTTCTGTTATGTTCTGCTAATTCTTTACATGACACAACAGATCGACAAGGTCATCAGGAGGCCCAGTTCAAATTTCTGTAAAACATAATGCATAGCATTTTCTTCTGTATAATTTATTATAATCAGGTCAATATGCCATAGAATTGAAAAGAATGGACAAAACTGAGGACATTATCATCCAGAGTGCCAATCAGACCATTTCAGTCAGCTCTCAGTCACCTGTCCCTCTTGTAAATCAAATACCAACAAATACATGTATGGATGTGCTCTTTGATAACCAATATTAGCTTTGCCACCGCACACTAAGTTCAAAATCTGAGTCTTACAGAGTCCTGTGAAGGCTTTAATGAGTCTTGTGGATCAGGAGAAACCCATGGTTGTACAGCCTCTCAGCCTATTGTTCAGCATTGTTCTTGGTCTTGCACTGACAGACAATGCCTTTGCTTCAGCCTCTTTCTAATGTCATTAAACAGGGTCAGGTATCTCGAAACCTTCCTTGGATATTAGATCAATTGCTTTACTCCACTGGGTGCCAATTAAGTCCCAAACAGTCTTTAAATATTTCAGTCTTATTTGACTGTTGTTATCTCTTTTATGCACATATCCTTTTTATCTTCTTTCATTTGTTGTACACCAAGCCTTATAACATTCTCAAAAGTCTCTTTATCTGCCACAGTTAACTTATGTTATATGGTTGTGTTTGTAGTTCAGAGTTTGGTCTTATCACTTAGTAGTTCAGTAGTTCAAACTTGTAGTTCAAACTTTTTTTCAATTCCAATGCTTGTGCTATATACAGTATGATAATAATTCAGACTTCAATCAGGGAATAGACGCTTCATCATTAGCGATTGTTCACAAAATGTTTTGAATTCCCATCCATGCAATCAAATAAACTTTGATTATCTCAAAGTAAACTATCGCAACTCTAATTATCTTCTGTATTGTGTTTCCCTAACCTGCAGATGAAACTAGCAGTAAATAGTTAGAAGCATTGGAAAACAGTTACGCAATTAAGTGTCAGAGTTAATGGATGTTGTATATCATGTTTATATGTTGTGATTTGTTTCTTCGGATACAGATATGTTCCAGAAATCAGAGTCTAACCACAGACGTGGATGAGGCCAACTAGTCCACCCTCCTGGCTCCTGCACCCCAAGTGTGTAGAGGAAAGGAAAAATAAGAGAAAAACAACATAACAACCCATCTGGGACAGTTACAAGAAAACCAATAACACTGCACTGGCGTGGAACATATTTGTGCCCGAAACACCAAAAATATTTCAAATGTTTCTCTCTTAATATTTCAAATGTTCCTCTTTTAAAACACTCATTCAAAAAGTAATCATGGCAATGTAATTTTCAACACAAGATTTCTTTACACAAATGGTGCGCCTAAAAAAAAAATCCAGAGACACTGAAAAATAATGTAATGCTGATTTAATGTAGTTACACAAACATCTTTCTGAAGAAGACATTTGTAGCCTAACTATATTATAAAATGATGAGAGTCATGGAATGATGGAAATGTTTTGCTTGCGTCTATTTTCTCACCTTACAGAAACAGGGCCATTTTTTTTCTCCGTCAGGCGCTCGTCGGCGTACCTCCAAAGGCCACGTCGCAAAATGGTGGCGTTAAAACAAGCCATTATTTATTCATGCAAAGCAGCCATGCACAAAAAAGCACAAATTTCCCTCAGTTCTGGGAGGGTGCTTCAGGGCTAAGACCCACAATTAGCAGTTACGTGGGTGGCCACCGCGACTCACATCAAGGCCTCTCGCATCAACACACTCAGCTGTGTGTGTGTGTGTGTGTGTGTGTGTGTGTGTGTGTGTGTGTGTCTGTACAACACAGTGAGTTAGAGACAAAATAGTGCCAGTCTTCTCTCTGTTGTGTATGGAAACATTACTGCTGATTAGTCTTCTCAATTAAACTATGGCTTATTGATGGCAAAATGCGCAAGCTGACAGCATCCTGAGCAAGACTGACATTGACTCTGTTTACTTTTGTTATGTGATGGTAATATCAATGCCCATTTTTTCTGTGTTTAAAGGACAATTGAAACATGAATTTAGAGATTGCCAATGAAATGCCATGACGGAATCAAACCCCCCCTGAGCACTGATGTTGCTCTAACAGCTCGTCTAACGTTGCCTGGGATGAATGTACGCAATTGAGAAAAAGATCAAAGGCTTGAAGAGGAGGCCACTTAACCCGAAGATGCTGTTTCTAATAAGAGCAGAATCGGATATCTCACCCCACCACACCCCACCCCCTGCCTAACCCCTGTTCCCTTTGTAAGCCTACAGGGCTGGGGCATGATGGGGCAGAAAGAAGAGACTCTTCATCTGTGGGGCCGGCTTTTGGCAGGCTCTCTGGTCGGCCTCGGATGCTCACGCTGGCCCTAGTGAGGATCTGATGTGTGTGGAGGGGGGTGGGGGGGGGTGGGTGAGGAGGGGGGCTTCTGGATGAAGTGCGTTTATTATTGAGATCCACTCGGAGATGACAGATGAAATCTGTCTCCTCGGGCTTGACGTGGGGCTGCAGGTGATACACGATGGGGAGATACGGTGAGGGGGCTGGGGGGCTGGGGGGAGGCACACTGCCTCTGCACCCGGTGTCTGCCAACACTGATGTCATGTCATGGCCGCAGGTGGCTACAATCCCCCCACCACACACACACACACACACACACACACACACACACACACACACAGCCACACACACACACACACACACACACACACAGCCACACACACACACACACACACACACCACACACACACACACACACACACACACACACACACACACACACACACACACACACACACACACACACACACACACACACACACACACACACACACACACACACACACACACACACACACACACACACACCACACACACACACACACACACACACACACACACAGCACACACACACACACACACACACACACACACACACACACACACACACACACACACACACACACACACACACACACACACACACACACACACACACACACACACACACACACACACACACACACACACACACACACACACACACACACACACACACACACACACACACACACACACACACACACACACACACACACACACACACACACACACACACACACACACACACACACACACACACAGCCACAACTCCCTCATATATCAGTGTATGAATGTGTGTGTGCTCAAGCCTATATCAGTGTATGAATGTGTGTGTGTGTGTGTGTGTGTGTGTGTGTGTGTGTGTGTGTGTGTGTGTGTGTGAGAGAGAGAGAGATACAAAGAAAAAAGAAAGAAGGCAAGGGAGACAGTGAATGATGGGGGGGGGGGAGGGACTCACACAGAACTTTTATCTCTCTCCCCATCTGTGTGGTCTCAGGCATGATGATCTTGGACTCCAGCCATCAAACTCCCATGCTATTTAAGAGAAAGAGAAAAGGGCCGAGAGAGATAGAGAGAGTGTGAGAGAGAGAGAGAGTGAGAGAGAGAGATGGAGAGGAGTGGGAAAATATGAGCTGTCTGAGAGTCTGCTTTCATTTGACTAGGCAGCTGTTTGTCAGGATCTCCCAGAGAGTAACATTACTCCACATCAACTACAGCAAACCGTGGAGGAGAGAGAGACTCACATTATATGCCTTATATCTCGTATACAGTATGAGAACATGGGTCCATGCATTACATTCTTCTTGTGTACATAAGCACTAAACAAAATACAGTATGTGCAAGCACATTTGAATTACAAATGAATACAGTATATTAAATACCAATCTAGTTTTCCTCTTTCCAGATCTGAAGGTCTACTGCACTTTAGGATTGCATAGACATATTCTTGAGTTTAGTCACTCTTAAGTACTCTTGTTTCCCCAAAAGCAGATACCTCAAGGAAAGACATATGTTGCAGAGCATTCTGATAACACCTTTATATATATACAGAATTTAGTCATAATAGTTAAACATTTGGTGTTTTACAGTCCTTTCTCCGAGATCAAAGCCAGCATGTGAAAAATATGGAATTATTTGGGAGCCGGGACGCTTGGGATGAACACGTGGAGTCTCACAACCGCGGGATTCACTGCGCTTTTGTTTCTCCGTTATCTTATCTGCACAAGGCACCTGTGGAAAGGCCGAGAGGGGAACAATTATGTGTTTCTTCTGCCTGGGAATAAAAGCACTGTAAACTTTAGGCGCACACAAACACGTATCTGTGACCAGGCTGTAGCCCCCTTTTAAAAACTCCCAACAAGAATCCGAGAACCCTTGACACTGGTGCTTGGCAAGCTGTTTGTGGCTTTAAGCACACATCGAGATGAGGAGCCTGTTTGTGGGTGTGTATTAAAACTGTGCAGATACAGTATATGTTGGTTTAAATTTTCAGTGTGCCTTATGAATGCATTTTGTTTTGAATTATTCTATGAATGTCACATGTTAATATCAGTCAGTATATAATAAATGAAAACAATCAGTCAGACTGCCATTAAAATACTTCAGCTGAGCAATTGTTCTATGTAGGAAAATCAAACAAGTAAGATCACCATCAAACATTACTTAATTGAATTGAAGGTTTAATCAGCTTCAGAATCACACAATAATTAATTCAAAGTATAATGAGCCCCGACTCCTATGAACTTGCGTTTAAAAGGTAATATGTTTTATTTTTTCGCCTAAGAGAGAAAAAATCCAAGCCTGAACCCTATTTGCAAAGCCATCAGGCTTGTTAACATCGTCAGCCCTCTAATTAGCCTTTGCCTTAATAATGTGCTTAATTACTTTTTATGCTTTTGTTAGTTTTATTCTCTTACTCTCTCTTCCTCCATCTCTCTCCCTCCATCTCTCTCTCTCTCTCTCTCTGTCTCTCTATCACACACAGACACACACAGACTGCTTTTAAATGGTGCACAATGCCTTCAAGGTTTTCAGATGAAGGTACAAGAAAATGTGTGTCTCATCGTTGAAACGGCCACACTGCCATAGATTGACTATATGATTACTTTTGCATTGACATCAATGAAAAACATTTGACATCTGCGCCAAAGAGATGAGTGAGCCACCAGTCTGAAGTGCCTCTGATCAAAAAAAGAGCGAAAATGGACGTATAAATCTTTTCTCTCTCTCTCTCTCTCTCTCTCTCTCTCTCTCTCTCTCTCTCTCTCTCTCTCTCTCTCTCGCCCGGCCTTGTACCCTATCAGGCTGAAGTCCTCTTTCATCACCTGTCCATTTCTCTGTGCTTATGAAACGAGTGGAGGAGCCGGCACGTTTGAAGCACAGAAAAAAAAATGTTTCACATTGCAGTTGCTGAGGCAGATTTCAGTCGTTTGCCATCTGATAACCTGATGTCGTGAATAGCTCCGAGTCAACTGCTTCAAAAGAAACTATCTCTGCGCCATCGTCCTGTTGACATCCAGACGGAACAGTGAACTGCAGAGTTAGACAGGGTACAGTATCCTGCACATGTTAATGTGTGCACAGCTTTAACCCTTAAAGGTGCAGGTTTTTGAACATTCTAACATAAGATTCCGTTCTGCAACAATTCAAGGTTCTAAAATTCTATGCTGAATTCAATGAACCCAGATATTCTTTAGAACGTTCATTTTCCAACATTCCCGTCACACCGGTGTGACGGTACACCTTTAAGGGTTAGGCTTCCTCTGCATTTGTTTGTTTTGTTCTCAACATGGATTCAACATTGAAACCAAAAATGACTGTCATAGGCTAGTTAGACATTAGCTGTGTTAAAGGATTAGTGGATATCTTACTTACTTACTGCATGCAGGTAAAACATATTTACTGTGATAAAGGATTACTGGGTATCTTACCAACTTATCACATCCAGGTGAAACGTAAACAAATTGTATAATTTCTAAAACTAAATAGAGTGAAAATGCATTCTATGTGTGAAATTGGTTAAATTGATTGATGTGTATTTATCTGCTGAGCAATAAGTGCAGAGGAAAATATAACATACATCCCATCATAATGGGCAGGGAATGGTTGAGATCTTATCCCTCTCTCCCTCATTCTGGGTATTGTGCTTTTGTTTTGTTTTGGTCAGCCAGAGGTGGCACCTGTTCTCCCCAGTTAATGGTCTTTTTTAATGCCTGGCTCAGACCTATTTAAGGAGCCGTTCCTTTCACAATTTCCTTAATTTCTGATGTTGTAACCCCCTGTAATTACTCTCCCCATTGCCTGGTTTATCAGACAGTGTACCTGCAATGAGACATGTAAGGACTGCAAGACTTCAGCTGAACCAAAACAGAATTAAATTTGATGTGTTTGGCTGTCCAACATCATTGTCATAAGGATGTAATTAAGACAATATTATCATTTTTTGTATTTTACAAACATGTGGAACCTTTATGATAAGGGGGGAATAAAACATATTTGTATGGTTTTAAGTGCAATTACTGTGGCTGGGGTTGTGTGTGTGTGTGTGTGTGTGTGTGTGTGTATGTGTGTGTGTGTGTGTGTGTGTGTGTGTGTGTGTGTGTGTGTGTGTGGGGAGCAGGATACAGCTGTGGTTTGTTGGGCATCCAGGTAAGGAAACGACCATTTCCCAAACGCCAGCCCCTCACATGTGTTCTCGCACACCAGATGGGACAGAAGCATGAATCACCAATAGAAGTTTGTGTTTGTTTCCCACCATGCAGTTCCTAAAGGAATTGGATGCCTACACTCCCCCCAACACAACCATACACACACACACACACACACACACACACACACACACACACACACACACACACACTACACACACACACACACACACACACACACACACACACACACACACACACACACACACACACACACACAAGCCTCTTTTAGTTTCTCAATCTCACACACACACCATCAGTTTTTGGAATTTTAAGGAATTTGTGACAGCTCTTGCCTTCTTAGTTGTGTGTGTGTGTATGCTTGTGTGTGTGTGTGTGTGTGTATGTGTGTGTGTTGGGGGTGTGTTGGGGAGGGGAGTGTCTGGGGAGATATATCCTCAATTAATGTAGAAGGATTTGACGACCCTAAGGAATTGCATGAATTTCCTTTGCCCCCTCAAAAAGCCCTCATTTCATATGACAAACCCTGACTGTGGCATTGGTAGCGGTGAACTGGGTTTCAGTGGGTTTTCAGACCAGTTTCCGGAATTCCCTTGTGGTTTTTATGAGACTTTTCCCTGTGCCAAAATTAGCTGTTGTTCAAAATGTTCTGTTCTTGTGATGCAAATCCCCCCCCCCATTAAAATCGGCAACTGAGAGTGCTGAGAGTACGAGTGGCTTGCTCAGGGTTCTCTTACAGAGTAATTCGTAGGGCATTTAAGATGGAAATCTTTACACCAAATATGATTTCTACATGGACTTCATTAAAAGGCTGCAGTGAAGGCCATGTACCACTCCACACACAGAGAGAAAAAATACTGGTTCTCTAACCACAAAACATAAGAGGTCAACCTGCACAACCAAGCTGCATATCTGACATCTGAGGTTTGGAGGATAAAACACACACCATGAGCGTCGCTAGCAGTTGAAAACATTCAGGGCTTAACCTATAGAGTTTAAACGGCTCTCATAATTCCCATTTTGCCTGTCATTGTTTGATAGATTTAGAATGATAGATGATGATTTAGATGATAGAATCTATGCACTTTTGATAGATTAATCCACCGACATTAGCCTCATTTGCACCACATTGATTGGATATTATGGACAATAATATTTTGACAATTAAAGGATATAATGACCTGTTAAAATCTTGACATTTCTGTTTGCTAATAATGAACTATATAGCCTGGCCACCTAGCAAGATGCATTATATGGTTCATGTTATGCTTAGCTTAAGGAGAACGAATCATGGAACAGTCACTAATTTGATTCTACAAAGGCAAAGTAAGTATAGGTCACTGTTTGGCCAGCTCCAAACTGTAGGCTAGTGAGTGCAGGGCAGGCTGATGACCAACCTGAACTTATAAATGATGAGAACAGCATCCACCACCTCCTTGTCCTTGTTGCCTTTATGATTTCCTCATAACTTTCTTATACCAAATAGAAAAGGACAATAAAACAATGACAAGCCCAACCCTGGAACTCTCTCTCTCTTTTCTCTCTCTCTCTCTCTCTCTCTCTCTCTCTCTCTCTCTCTCTCTCATATGCGCTCCAAGTAGCCTACGTTCCAAATTATGTTTTATGGTAAGGTAGGCCTACTGTAATGTTCGATCTGCTGTCTGAAGGAGAGTGAAAGGACACCTGTGTCCTGCTTGTATGTTTGATAAATAGGTCCATCTCATCTCAAGGTTTCAATGCACGATCGGAATAATGGTTTCACATTTGTCAATCAACTTACAAAATACATAAGGGGCTACACTCAAAACATTCGGGGCTGACACACACCATAATCTAATCTGCCCTCCGATCATGGACCTAAGATGTAATTCAGCTCTAAAATAAGTTTTCTGTTATGAACTGATGTGAAACCATCTTTCCATACAGTGTTTTTAAGTGGTTCGCTTTTGTTTTGCAGCAGTTAGTCATTCATTCAGGTGGGTTTTTTGTAATAAAAAAATGACAATTTAGCGTTAGCTCTGCTAAGAGTCCCCTAAGAGTACAAACCCATTTTTCCAGCTCATTGTTCTGTTCTTTTGAGCACGGCCAGATTTTGGTACACAACCTGCTATATGTTATGCTGTCAAAGCCGTACATGTCCCAGTGAAGGGAAATTAATTGAGCTAAGGTCTGAGAATTTGTTATCATGTTCTGTCAGTGGCGCTCGGTGCCAGGATGGAGGTGGACAGCTGTGGGGGGACGGCTGGCCAATCCACAGCCTTCTGCGTCTCACATGCTCAGCTGAGCAGAGGCATTCACACACACTGCCGCACTCACACACACACACACACACACACACACACACACACACACACACACACACACACACACACACACACACACACACACACACACAATTTAAAGACACACAGACTCACAACCAGTTTTCGTCTTGAAATTTTCAAATGGGAATATTTCTCGGAGGTTTATTACATTTTGACACAGCTAGCTGAACTGAAAAAGTAGTTTGACCTCCCTGTCAGCGTGCTCTTACATGCACATGCTCTGCTGGATTTGTGCAGAAAGGGTTTTTTCTTTCTTCACAGCACCTTATATAGTAACTGTTTCAAAATAATCTTAAGGGGGAAAAAAAAACATGGAAAGACAAACAGGTTGACAAGTGACTGAATCAAGTAATACTTCAAGATCTGACATTCATCTGATAGAGGTGTCATATAAACTGACATGAGATATTTCAAAAGACAGACATCATACAGTACAATTCAATTGAATTAGGAAGGATTGTCTGTCTGTGTGTATTTATGCTATTCGATGTGACATATACTCTGGCTGATGATTGGATGCAGTGCTTGTTTTTATAAGGGTCAATTTTCTCATGAAATGGCTACTGTT
>NC_063201.1:6491765-6606765 GCF_017589495.1 Alosa alosa
GAACCATTTAATACCACTGGTATTGTTATAAACATTGTACAACAACCTCCTCCATCATCAAACATGTTCTGAATGCCTATTTTAAAAATCTGATTTTTTAAATCCGAAGTCCACCTCACCGAGATTGCAGAACTCATAGTTTACCCACCTCTTATTTTACCACTACATCCCTGGGTACACTAAAGCCAAGTGGTGATTGAGGGTACTGAGGTATTCTTCAGCCATGTTATGGCAGAGCTAAGGTTCTATGGCTTTAAGGTCCAACTAGTATTCCACTACCACAAGTACCATCAGTAGAATGCTCTCTTGAAAAGTTATTTGTTATGTGTTATTTGTGATTTAGTGAGCAGTGAGCAGTTTCTCATGGGCCTCCATATTCAACAAAAACACATGCTGAGTGTGATTTTTGCATATCTTTAAAAACATGAATGGTAACAGGCGTGTAAAGAGGTGCTGATTTCAGAATAGCGACTTCCCAAATGCATTCAGGACATCTCTGGAGGGGGAAAAAATAAAGAAACATGTTAGTGTTGAACGTTGTCATGTTAGTGGAAATAAGAATTTACATTACTGTTAAATCTGTATCAGAAGATCCTTGCCAATTTAACCCAGAGGAATATTTCCAGGGAGATTATGTTCAAACGGGAAAGGACCAAAGTCTTTATCATGTTATCCCTTCATAAAGCCGATCATGTTGGACTAAAACTGGAATGGCATCATACGATTTATTTTTCCCCCCCAAAGCCTTATCTAAATTTCTAGCAGGATGTGTTTAGTAAATAATTTCCGCTGGAATATGTTATGTGGTCCTGTTTGATTTCTCACTCTTCTGTACTTTTGCAAATGCACCTCAGAGATTACCACTTCTTTCACTACCCCCCCAACCCCCCACACCCCCCCCACACCTCACACACACACACACACACACACACATACACACATACACACACACACACTCCCTCACATACACATACACACACACACACACACACACACACACACACACACACACACACACACACACACACACACACACACACACACACACACACACACACTCACATACACACACACACACCATCACCACCACCACACACTTTGTCTCCTGCTGAGCTTTTGCTGTCTTTCCCTGTGTATTTTGCCCAAGGCACTTTCCTCCTTCAGATCAATCTTGCAATTTGGGGGGCACAAATCTTCACCCCCTTAACCATAGACTTCTCAACAGTTCCCTGCATTCTATGGTAGCAAACACATGTAATCAATGCTTGCAAATAAGACGTTTATCAATCAAGGCAAAGACTACAGCCTCATTAGCTAAGCCTAATGTCTGCTGGACATTTAAATGATGAATTACTGTTTTCTGACCAAAACTCCAGCGGCATTTTCACTCAGTGATCCAATAATGTCTAAATGCTTGGGAGCAAGTAAAAAAGTTAATTTTTTCCCCCTTTCATTTCAACGTTTTCATCAGCCATTTCACTGCATTTCACCATGGTCACATCAATCCAAATGTAAAATTAATTTCTAATTATTATTTGGCCTAAATTGAGGGGGAACCCTCTTTGCACAAGACATCACCACCTATTACTGCTAATAGAGTTTTTGACTGTGTATATCTTGCTTCTAATGTATTAATGACATTTAAATATGTTATGCCTGAAACATACAGCATTAATACGCTATTGTTAGGTCAGCCTCTGAGTGAAAGGGAAGTGTTGGATGTTTATAAATGAGGACTTAATTAATTAAAGAATGCATTAGGTTTTTAATGTGAATTGTTAACTCTCGCTGTACTCTCATTAATATATGCCCTGTGGGGACACCAATGCTGTCATTTCTCCACCAATCTGTAGGCTGCTTTTCTACTCTTCAACTCTCCCTTCCTCTCTCTCTCTCTCTCTCTTTTCCCCCCCCCTCCTCTCTCTCTCCCTCTCTCTACCCCTTTTTCCACTCTTCCCACCCTCTCTGTGGCTATTTCATCACACCAGAGATTGATGACTGACAGTGCAATTAATCAGACGAGAGGGGAAGAAACACACAAGCCAGCTCTTTGGCCTGTGCTTAAGCAAGGGAAAGTGCTGAGGTGGAGTGGAGAGGAGGGTGTCTCCTGAGTGAGCCACTGCAGAGGGCCGCCAGTGCTATTTCAAATAGCATTAATTTCATTTAGCAGGAGGGGCAACCTTAAACGCTATCAATGGCCACCCTTCAATTAGCATTTCTGGGCCAGGTCGTGCTAAATTTCAGCAATTTAAGTGCTTTATGCCTCATTCTGTCTTGTAGGTACAGCACAGGTATGTCATTATAGAGTAAGGTTTCTGACCATTGGATGGATCGCTGTAATTCTCCTGAGATATTCACTTCTTACCATTAGGCTCTGTGAGCCACGTGACGCCTTGGAATGAATAATGAGTTTTTTTCCCCCTATGTGTCCTTTTACATTTTTTTATAGATTGGTCAGCAAATTTTTTATCACACATATACACACACACACACACATACACACACACACACACACACACACACACACACACACACACACACACACACACACACACACACATCCACACACACACACACACACATCCACACACACACATACTGTACACACACACACACACACACACACACACACACACACACACACACACATACACACATACACACACACACACACATGGGCAGACCCACTCAGACTATCACACTCTATTGCCCATTTTGTGGTGAGAATGCAGTGTCTTACAAAAGAATACATGCAAATGTCATCATTCACTGACACACTTAAGCCGAATGGAGAACAAGGTGGAGTGACTGGAGGTGGTGGAGGGGCTGGAGGTGGTGGAGGTGGTGGAGTGGCTGGAGGGGTGGAGGTGGTGGAGGGGTGGAGGTGGTGGAGAGGCTGGAGGTGGTGGAGGTGGTGGAGGGGCTGGAGGTTGGAGGTTGGAGTGAGCAGCAGTCCAGCAGGAGAACGGGGAGTCGGCGTAGCATAACGATGTCATGTTGAGTGGCCAAAGGGCGTACTACTCCCCCACGCCACTCGCCACTCCTCGGAGCCTCCCGTCCACTCGGGCGAGCCCCTGCGGCTCCGCTGCTGGGTCCTAATTACCATCGCCTCTCCAGAACCTTCTCTGGCCTCGCCATCTGTCCCCGCAGCAACCGCCGGCCGCAACGCTCCAATCACCTCGCGTGACTCCTGACAAATGGGGACTGTCGCTGGCAGTAGGCCTCGGCTCGGCTCGGCTCGGCCACCATCCTCATCACTACGGCTGCTACTGCTGCACTGGTGATGTGGTGGCACGCCTACCCGTACCCTCCACGCCCAAAACCTCGCTCGTTCATTTGGTGTCCATGGTGGGAGGGGAGAAGGCTATGATGTCGTAGGCAGGGGGAGCTCTGTGCTCCCAGGATTGCCATGGGTCCACATGCATATGCACAAGAGCATTTGTGAAAGACTATTTTACAGTACTTAGTGCATACTGCCCTGCAAAGCCAAAGTGTAGTATCTATCAGAGGTGGAAAAAGTACGAAAATATTGTACTCAAGTAAAAGTACCAATACTTTGATGAAATATTACTCAAGTACAAGTTAAAATACCAATCTGAAAATGTACTTAAGTAAAAGTAAAAGTAGTCCATTTAAAATGTACTTTAAGTAAAAGTTACTTAGTTACTTTTTTTTTTTTTTTTTGGGTACCAGAACAACCAGTTTTACCAGAGACTTTCTAATGAGGAGATACAGCACTCAAAAATCCTCCATAGTATATGTGCTGCCGGGCGATAGTAATGCATGGGGTTAGTTTGTAACGTTGTCTACACATATTACAACCCCTTCCACGGCAAAACGTTGACATGTGAAAACATTGAGCCAATCATGTAGTGTGTTGAGAATACATTGAGCCAATCATGTGGTGTGCTGTGAAGACATCGTGCCAATCATCTGTTGTGATCTCGCCGCTGGAGCAAGATTGGTGTTGTGAAGCCTTATGCACGTAACCTGACCCTAGCCAGATGAATTTCGCTCCGCCTAGCTCCACTCATCCATCTGGAACCGATCCATCGGAATGGTGTTTCAGAAGGCTGGGCCTAATCAAAAAATGCAGTGTTTCCCATACATTGACTTATTTGTGGCCCACCACAATATCAACACTGAACACCACACAATGATTTTCCATGTTCTACTAAATTGTGCTTAAAACTGGTTAGCATCATAACCAGGCTGCGCTAATTTGTTAAAAAACTGTTCAACATTCAAGACATTCAAGTCAATTCTGCAAACCTACCACGACAAATAGAATTTAATTCTGTGGGAAACACTGAAATGCTTGCATATGATTGAATAAGCCACTTGTCTGTCATCTATTGACGTGCTACTTCAACCACTCACATCGAAGCCAACCCGTGGCGCTGATAACAGTCTCACGGTCGGCTTCTCCACTACATCACATCTATGAAACTCCGCCTTTGCGCTCTGATTGGCTGAACCATAAAGTCGGTTGCAGAAATCACTCTCAATGGAAGAGGTCCCAGATGGATGTGAGTGAAGCTAGGCGGAGCTAAGGAACGAAATTCATCTGGCGAGGGTCAGGTTATTATGCACGCCGCATTTCTGCTGAAATAGATGCCCGATAAGTGCCCAAGTGCAAGTGCTCGTTGCAATATGGCCGGGCGAAAGGAAGGTACTTGCCTAAAAGTTTTGTCCTAGCTCGAGTTGCTGCAGCCAGCAGCTAAGGCAGCCGTGTTCATGCTCCCAGTGTAGCTGTAGGTGCAGCAACTCAAGCAAGGTAAAACCGATTGTTTCAGTTTTGTTCATACCGACAGTACTCGGTGACATTGAGAAATGGAGATCTACTGTATGTGAAAAATCACCAGGAGTTCTCCTTTAAGTTTGAGCAGTAGTTGATTTTCAAAGTTAGTTGCACTCATCCTTGGTCGCTTTGCAGTGAACAGTAATCCAGCACAACTGAAAAGCCCCTCACAGGCAGCTGAGGCAGGCAGGCCAATGTTGAGTTGCAGAGTTTTTTTATATTTTGAAACGAGCAGAAGGTTCAGCAGATTAAAGGGCGCCGAACTGGGGGAAAAGTGGGAAGTATAGGGCCCCAATGTAGGAGAGGGGCCCCTTGAAAAGTGGAATACGGGGGCACAACATTTTCACCAGGCATTAGTAATAACTCAGGTAATCCACAAATAAAAAATCCAAACAACTCCATAAGTAGATTCATGTGTAATGAAGTGGAAATACACAGGGGAAAAGTATTGAACACGCTAAGAAAAGGCACTAAGGCAAGGAAAGGAACGAGCTGGAATCTTAGAGAGAAGTTATCCTTGCTATCTGTGCAAATTAATATAATCTTAATATAATATAATATAAGCTTGGTTAGTAGCCTACATATTGATGGGCTATAAAAAGTTTTTCATTACCAAGGTGTCACACAAGAAACATTTCATGATGGATAAAAGCAAAAGTTCTCCCAAGACCTTTTGCAACCTTATTGTTGCAAAACATATCAATGAAACTGGTTACAGATGAATTTCAAAACTTCAGAATCTTCCAGTTAGCAGCATGGGAGCCATTGTCTGCAAGTGGAAGGAACATCACTGCATCATCAACCGCCATGCACAGGATCTCCTCATAAATATTTCTGACCAGGGAGTCAGAAGGATAGTCAATTCCAAGAGCCAAAGACCACTCGAGAAAGCTCCAGAAAGACTTCGAGAAGGCAGCCAATTCAATTAAATTCAATTAAACAGTTCTGGAAGTAAAGATCAGGATTCACAAGAGGGACCCATGGAATCTGTTTAGAACAATGGGCCAAAATCACACCTGATACTGTGACTAATAAGTTTTGTCATAGGAAATGTCTTGATGCTGTCATTACAAACAAAGGCTTTTCCACAAAGTATTGAAGAACTCACTGGAAGTTTAGGCTAATTACTGAAAAAAAAGTCTAAGCGCTTCAGTACTTATTTCCACCATATATTTATTTTACCTTAATATTTTAACTTCCAAATTAATGTCAAAATGAATGTCATACGAAATGTAAAGTTTGACTGACTGGATGTTTATATAAAACATAGTGAAAACTGTCTAAGGTCACTCTCACTCTCCCTTGCTAAAGAGCTAAATGGTTTAGTCCGCCTGCACGATTCATAAGGTAGTCTATCTTTTGTTTATTTAGTTGAGCATCGCTAGTAGTGGACCGCTAATTGTTGTGCTGCTGGTGCAATGTCTTTATCCAAGAAGTCAGGTTACCAAAAACAAATGCCAAAACAGGAAAAAGATAGAAATGAGGGGAAACAACTGCTAATGAACTACTTTCCAAAGAAAGGTGAGCACAAACGCCAAAACACGAAATCCCATGGTGTTTGCTTGAATATCTCCGCAATCATAGTGCTAAAACGAACTGAGACAACCCATTGAAATAGCGGAAAATACACTTTCATAGGTTAGGCTACACATGTAATCTGATGCATCTCGTGATCCAGCTCCATCTCAATCACTTTCAGAAAGACATGGCCCAGCTTGATTCATGTCCTGTTGTAGGCTACATGCTGATCATTATCACTAGGCTAGTGGTTTAGGGCGCGATTTTTCTCTCTCCCTTTCTGTTTTCGTATGTCATATCGTAAGTAACGGATGGGATTTTGATGTAGCTGGCACAATACTTCACTCAAAATGTAATCAAGTAAAACTTAAAATACCGATTTTATAAACTACTTAAAAAATACAAAATACACAGAAAAAATACTCAATACAGTAACGTGAGTAAATGTATTTCATTACTTTCCACCTCTGGTATCTATCTATGCCATTTTATATTGGTGTAAAAAAGTGAATTTCACAAAAAATGTAGTTACTGCTCTTTGGCTTTGTAGGGTAGCATATTACTACACAGAATAATCATTCAAATAATCAAACAAGAAAATAACCGTTGAAACAACTTTAAAGATGTTAAAGGGTTTGATCGATTCGAGAGACATGGCACTGACAACTAGCTACCACTAAGGGAGAGCATATTAATATGAATGAATTCTATAATATACAGTACACGCAGAAATAATTAACTAATGATCATATATCTAGGCAATGATCTGACTAGTTATATATATAAGTATATATACTCTTTTGATCCCGTGAGGGAAATTTGGCCTCTGCATTTATCCCAATCCGTAAATTAGTGAAACACACTCAGCACACAGTGAGGCTAAGCACACACTAATCCCGGCGCAGTGAGCTGCCTGCTACAACAGCGGCGCTCAGGGAGCAGTGAGGGGTTAGGTGCCTTGCTCAAACGCACTTCATCCATTCCCACTGGTCGGCGCTCGAACCGGCAACCCTCTGGTTACAGGTCCAGAGTGCTAACCAGTGGGCCACGGCTGTACATGCAATACATTGACAGCTATCTTGAGAAGATTGTGAAGAGTAAACACGTCACTAATAGTATTTCATTTAAGCAGAAAATGCCCATTATATCAAGTTACGAAACACAAGGTCTGCATGTCAGTGACCATCTCTCTGCCTTCTGTGCCATCTGACAAAAGAGGGGAATTCCACTGACATTACATAGGGGAAACCTAGATAGATAGATAGATAGATAGATACTTTATTGATCCCCAGGGGAAATTCAAGGTCTCAGCAGCAGCATACATACAACACAAACACATTCTTTAACAGCAGAAATTAACTTGTGAAATTCCAGATGTTAACAAGTTGCTGCACTGTATACATAGTAAGTACGTACAACAACAACCAAAGAACAGAGGGGCACATGCGCAGGGTTACAGATACAATAACAGATGGGAGATCAGGGGCCTGAGAAGGCCAGCGGATAAAGGTGGGTTTGGAGCCTAGACTCAGAAGCAGCGATGGAGGAAACACTTTTTATGACAAGAAGCAACTGGTTCCACAGCTGCTGTTAAACATACGGGTAGCAACCACTAATCTGATGTTATTACACCTACTGATGGGAGAGACATTAAGTTTTAGTAATTGTTTGAATTATAAAGGCAGAGACGTGTAAAAACAAATAATTGAATATGAATGCGGTAAGGCTGATGACATCAAAGAATGTTTGTTGCCTATGTGAGTTTGATAACATACAGCCCCAACCTAATTACAATCCTGATTATAAGTAACTAAATTGGTCTTAATTTGATTTGTGATGGGATTGTGTTTTTAGCCGGTGCAGGGTAAAATGCTAATCTCTTTTCTAACATGAATTAGAACATTTGGAAATCTAGATATAAACTCAGGCTCTCAAATATGGCTGGGGGAAAAAAATATCTCCAGTACGTCACCACATCCAAAGTTTTGCAGTAGTCTCAGTTCTGTCCATCATAAATGCCGAAGAATGGACTTTAGCCAATTAGCTGAGTTCTCTGTGAAAGAGAGTTCTCCCTGGAGAAGCCTTTGCGATGGCGGCCGTCACAGGGGCAGCTCGCTATCGCTCCAGCAGCTATTTAACTACCCCCCCACCCCATTCCACCCCCACTTCACCACAACCCACCATCGCCTGGTGGAAATATAGATTCTCTGCCATCCATTACATTTGATCTCCATTCATCCCTGCCCTCTAGGTCACTGCGCCACCAGCTTAGCCTGGGCGCTTTTCATCCAGACACTTTTCAAATGTCCCCTCGCCGGAGCTCTCGGGCCGAACTTTCAGCTGGACTTTTTTGGGGTTTTGCCTCTTTCTGTAGGGGGACCGTCAGTGAGTCTGTGATGTTGGGGGCGGAATGCAAGGGGCTAAGAGGGTGTCTCTCCGCTGCGGAGCGTCTGCGTGAAAGGGCACTCTGGTCCAGTGTGGCTCCGTCGGTGATTGTGAAGCGGGCCGTCTCTTTCTCACTCCGCTCTGATCCGGGCTGGAATCTAAGCCGTTGTCTCCCGGTCTTCGGTCTCTCTAAACAGTTGATCTTCTGTGTGTCCAAATCGCCTTAGGGACGGCCTTAGGAAAGGGCGAAAAGTGGTGAGAGAGACAGACTTGCTTGTCGCTAAACTTTGCTCTTGGCAAAGAGAAATGTGGTTACTTTTATGTATTTGATTCCATTGTTCAATTTCTCATGGTCTGAGACTATGTGGTCAGTGTTTCGGGGCTGGCCAGTTTATGACGAGCAGGAAACTGTATTTGCATGCAGCACGGGACTCACAGCACACATGTCCATTTGTATTCTGCGTATACAGTGACATTCTCTTCCCATCATGTTATGTAAGGGGATCGCAGTACATGACGACAATTTGATCCATTTAGGAGATGCTTTCAGCCAAATGAGTAGAGTTTGGTAAGTAAGGCGAGTAGGAAAGCTTTTTTCCCTTTTCTATCAAGATTATGAATTACTGGCAACTTTAGAGGTTCCTATAGAGAGCAATCTGGTTGATGTACAACAGCATCTATTTTATCTCTAAGGTGATAAGCGAGAATATGATCTTCCACTAGTGCCTCTAGATGAATTCTAACCTACAGTCTCTGAAGAATTCATGTAACTGGACACGGTCCATGAAAAGTTTCTCGAGGTCTCGATCAGATAGTCACAGAGTACATTACAATCCAAAAACCACTCAGAACTTTTCCCCACATCTATCTCCTACTACACCAATTAAGCACCAACCACAGTCCTTTAGCAAGTCTGACACTTGACCCGTGCGGCATCATGCAGCACAGCGGATGCAACGGGGGGTGGAGAGACAGTTGCAGGATCGCTTCCCATGCCTGTCCTCGTCCCTACCTCCCCCCCAGGCCTGAACCACCCGTCCCGCGGCCCAGAGGGAGGTGCCCCCTTCAGCAGCTTGCTGGAGTGCACTGGACCACACAGCTCCCCCTCCGCCTGGGATGACATTTCCTGCGGCAGTGCCTTTGCGCTGAGACATTCAGCTGGGACCGGGGTGTCAGGCGCGAGGGGCCCCCGCAGTGCCGCGTGTTTTGCGCGGAGCACTCCGAGCGCTAAGCTAAACGCAGTCCCCGCGGGAGTGGCGAGAGAGAGAGAGGAGAGAGAGAGGAGAGAGAGAGAGAGAGAGAGAGAGAGAGAGAGGAGAGAGAGAGAGAGAGGAGGAGATGACGTGCGGCAGCGGAGGAGGGTGTGGAGACGGATGAAGGGAGCAGGGGGGGCGATGGAGGGGTTACATTATCAAAGCCACTAATTAACGATTGTCTAATTTCCATCAAAAGCAGTCCTATGGCCCGTCTCAGCCCTGCTCCTATCTCCCCACTAAATGCTGTCATGATAAAGGAATGCTTAAAGAAAGAGGGGAAGGGGGTTGGAAGATGAAGGGAGGAGGAGAGGGAAGGAAGAGGAGGGTGAAAGCTGTCAAGAGGGGCACTGTGGTCAGAAAGAGAGAGAGAGAGAGAGAGAGACACAGAACAAGAGAAAGCGAGCTAGCTTGAAAAAAAAAGAAAGGTGGAAGTTCTCTCTCTTTATCTGCTATTTCCTGCTCTCTTCCTGGCTACACGCGTAATCTGTACGTACAGACAATCGCGCAGCCGCCGCCACCAGAGATAAAGCACGCATGACAAAATATCAACTTCCTGCGACAAAAAAAACTCCAAAGCTGTTATTAGAATATCAGCGCAGGAAGTAATTAATTTTAACTTTAATTACTTACGCAGTGCATGCTGATTAGATCACAGGTCTGAGATGGGGTATTAAAACAACTAGGGAAATATTCGATGGATGTGGAGGGAAAAAAATGTTAATTTCTTCAGCCTTCCTCTTAACCTGCTTGTTGAATGGTGCAATTACATTTTCCGGAGCAAATACATGGGCGATACGGCGCAGATGAAATAGACACCAGCGCGAAGCGTCTGAGGGAAGTGGAACGGTTTGATTGAAGGAGGCTCCGGCGGACTCACCGACCCTTACCTGGAAATAAAGCATTGATGATAACATCTGGCTCAATGGGTGATATTCATTTTTTGTTCCGGAAAGGTCAATGGCAGTTTGGAATTAATGCCATTTTATGAGGTAGCGTGCGCTTACTGCAGGATCCCTCTCAATTTGTGTGTGTGTGTGTGTGTGTGTGTGTGTGTGTGTGTGTGTTTTTCTGTGTGTGTGTGTTTGTATGTGTGTGTGTGTGTGCGTGCATGCATGCGTGCACTTATTCTGAGGTTTGTTTTCATCTTCCCAAGGGAACTTCCTGTGAAAGCAGTAGTGTGAGTTCTTGGGCTGTGAAGATGGAGGCAAGCTAGCAAGGTTAACAAGCAAGTCAACGCACCGATAAATAAATTCATCCATCCAACCGCACGGGAGAAGCAAAGCGCTGGTGTACAACACATCATCATGTTTGAGCAGCACATTCAACCTTGACTGCACAGACAATATGGCTAATACGTAGACTGTAACTTAAAGCAGGGCCAATTAACCCACGGGTCAGAAATATAGGTTATTCATAAACAGCCTTCAAAGCCTTGGCAGATCTTGCAGAAGCTGGGTGGTGCATATGCAATGTACACATTTGGCTTCCATACGTCCCCTTGAATCAGCCAGATCATCCGCTGTGGCTCTGGCAAATGGGTTCTCGCTAAGAGAGATCTCGGCGCATATAGACGTGTGACAGGAGCGGTGGAGACTGTTGTCTGTACTAATCCCCCTTCACTTCACTTTCAGGGAGTCCCTGCATGTATGCGCGCGGGCACGTCATGTGGCAGCGTGAGTCCGTGGCAGAATGGAGTCTTTTTCTCATTCCTTGTCTGGGGGAATGTGTGTGTGTGTGTGTGTGTGTGTGTGTGTGTGTGTGTGTGTGAGCGCCGTGGCAGAGTGGAGTCTTTTTCTCGTTCCTTGTCTCCATTGGGCTTAAATCCCAGGACGCGAAACACACACAAGCTAGGGCTAATAAGGCCAGTGTGTAAAGCCTGAATCAAAAAAGCTAATTTTTCATTTGTCAATGAAAGAACCATCACACACACACACACACACACACACACACACACACACACCCACACACACACACACACACACACACACACACACACACACCCCTCCACTCTCCACCCCACCTCTGATACTCATCCACAAACCCTCCCCTAATGCAAAACTCTACGCAAATAATCAAATGAGATGCCACACTGTTTTGTCCGGCACATATTTGCAATGGACCGCGCAAAACTAACATTCAGCAAGCGCCTCCCTTTTTGAATGAGATTCACAGCCACCTCCTATCTTTACACGATATAGTCTAATTCATTTACTTCCATAAATAAATATTTAGTTCCTGGTCCTTCAGCGGCCCCTCGGCACTGTGTGGAATCCCTCATTATACAGTGCGGCTACAAGAGAGAGAGAGAGTGTGTGTGAGAGAACAGCTAATCTGAAAATCCCTGCCACACAATAAACGGAGTGACAGGAAATGTATGTGTGTGTGTGTGTGTGTGTGTGTGTGTGTGTGTGTGTGTGTGTGTGTGGTGTGTGTGTGTGTGTGTGTGGGGGTGTG
The DNA here is from genome assembly GCF_017589495.1 of Alosa alosa. NCBI lineage: Eukaryota > Metazoa > Chordata > Actinopteri > Clupeiformes > Clupeidae > Alosa > Alosa alosa. The sequence goes on from NC_063201.1 coordinate 6,504,180, forward strand.
TGTGTGTGTGGGTGGGTGTGTGTGTGTGTGTGTGTGTGTGTGTGTGTGTGTGTGTGTGTGTGTGTGTGGGGGTGTGTGTGTGTGTGTGTGTGTGTGTGGGTGTGTGTGTGTGTGTGTGTGTGTGTGTGTGTGTGTGTGGGGGGGGTGTTTGGAGATAAGTTGGCGTAATGAAAATGGGTGCCAATGGAGGGGGACAGTATGTAATGAAGAGAGAGCAGAGGGGAATGTTTAAGAGAAGTTTGCGCTCGCTGATAACGGAGGAGGCCCGGGGATGATGCTATCTGGCCGATTGAAGGAAGAGCTCGGCCCGGCCGGCCAGGGGACGCTCTCCAATCACTACATCAGCGCAACGCCGCCCACACACCTCCCCTTGTCCCTGTCTTCCATCATACGCTGTTTCCACACTCTAAACAGTCCATTTTCTTTCTCTCTGTGTGTGTGTGTGTGTGTGTGTGTGTGTGTGTGTGTGTGTGTGTGTGTGTGCATGCTTCTGAGTTTGTGTATGTGTAAGGACCTGGGACTTTCCATCATGACATACCAATTGAAGAAAAACAAAAAACTACATATCAACTGCTTGCATTAAAGTGCAAATTCCATTTGCCTTATCATGGATTGACCAAAAACTAAACACTAGCCCATGACCTTTTGACCCCTGGAGAGCATGTCCATGTAAACGCCTCCACCCAGACGTTGCATAATGGAGTCCCTGCTCTGTGCTCCACCCCAGTGGCCTATTGTCCACCTCATGTGGCCATCATAGACGTCTATGTCCAGAGCTCCGCTTTGGTTCAGTCTACAGTATTAATGGGGAAGGGGGTTGTCCTCTGAGGAAATTTGTTCTCTGCATTTTACCCATCCGGGTGTAGTGTACACACATTCATACACACATGCAAATGCTCAATCCCTGCTGAAGAGACTGAAAGGTATCCTCCCTTAAGTAGGCCTACCACACTGGTTGCCTATTGTAGTAGGCTGGCATCTCTCGCCATTCCATCTGGAATGCTGTGTGTGTGTGTGGAGCGCTTTGTGTTGCAGTCTGTGCATGAAAAATGCACTATATAAATAAAATACCTTCTTACTTCTTGGGAAACCCGGCTTTATAAAGTAAAAGTACACATTTGTACCAACTATTCTGTAAAAAACAGCCGATTCTTATTAGCTACAGTAAACCCTTTAGCCAGGTAAATGTGACAATTAGTGACTCACTTATCACTTATTTTACAATCACTTATTTTAGGTGCACAGGTACAATGAATACATGGTAGGACTTTTACATTCTGAAGCCTGGTTTCCCATCTCTGCCAACCTGTACACAGGTTTAAATGGATCTCTGGACACTGCCTTGTTGCATCAGTTGCCTGAATGGACACCTGAAATGTAAATTGAAGAGCACAGCATTGCTGAGAGAAGAGAGCTGTAAAGACTTCCCACATTCCATACATGTGTAAAATGCTTACAAAGGAACAGTGACCTCCAGATGCAGGCATATATACATACTGTATGTGTTTGAAAAGATGAAAAATCCATAGATATATGCACACACTGACATAGAGTGGGGCATGAAAAATAATCATTTGTCATTTTTTTACAATCCTGGCAAGGTAACAGAGAAGGGAAGGCCACACACAGTGTAGTGATAGATATATTCAATTTCTTAAGGAAGGAGTGCAATTGGATGATTGAAAAAAATCTGCTTGGAAGTATGGAATGTGTAGACAAAACAAGAAATCTGTATTTCGTGGAGAAAGCGAGCAATAAAGACGATGAAAGACCTAAAGAGACACAAGAATCGAGATGAACAGATGACTGGGGAGGGAGTTACCAACAGACGCATACAACAGACAGACAGACAGACAGACAGACAGGCCGAGCGTTGCTGGCCATGTAATGAGCCATGTGGACGGACCCAGGCTGGAAAAGGCAGTCGGAGCCGGTGGCGCCACGCTGGGACGGGCCAAAGCCTGGTGCATTGTGGGGCTTGCCCGTCTCCATGTGCTTCTCCAGACCCTCCTCAGCAACCCCCCCCCCCCGTACCACCCTCCATTGGGGAACACACGGAGCCATCCGACCAGCCCAGCCCATCTCCTCTCCCTCGTCCATCCCATCAGAGGCGGAGAGCTCCAACAGGACGGTTCTGTCCACCCTGATACACAGCGCCGCACGGCTCACCTGTTCCTCCAGATGACGCCGTCCCCAGTGCCACAGACTGCTTACCCTGGGCGTGTGTGTGTGTATATGTGTGTGAGTTTGTGTGTGTGTGTGTGTGTGTGTGTGTGTGTGTGTGTGTGTGTGTGTGTGTGTGTGTGTGTGTGTGTGTGTGTGTTTGTGTATATTTAAATATGTATGTGTGTGTGTTTGTGTATATATATTTATATATGTGTGTGTGTGTGTGTGTGTGTGTGTGTGTGTGTGTGTGTGTGTGGTGTGTGTGTGTGTGTGTGTGTGTGTGTGTGTGTGTGTGTGTGTGCATTACTCCTACCTCCTCCTGTGACAGAGACATTTGGGAGACAGCGAGGAGCGTCTGTCTGTACACCGTTGCAATGAGGATGTTCAAATAGACATATAGCCTAGTATACACACTCTCCGATATAAAGCCTAGTATACTCACTCTCCGCATTTCCCTGTGCTAGTCATTTATGTCATGCTTGAGGAGTCTCTCGTTCCTGAAGAGCAGAGTGCATACCCAAGCCACATCCCACATGTGCACTTTATCCATCTCTGCTTCCCCAAGATCTCATACACAAAGGCCCTTGCAATAATGCTTATTGGTGTTCAGGGCCAGTTGATCCATGCTTTATAATGGAAATAATCACAGTGTTTGTAGTACGCCATGGGTATGTGTACATTACAAATATATTCATTTCAGTCATTTTGCCATTTCCATTATAATTTTGTTGACTGAATTTACTGATACTGTATATATACAGACATATCAAGGGTCAAATGGGACCCAATAAGTGGGAATGAGGTTGATGTGCTGTTTATGCAGTATGTATGGAATCCATACCACATGTATAGAGGTAAATGCAGAACGTTATTTCATGATGGGAAAGAATTATCAGAAGTATGCAAAAGACAAACAAGTGAAAAGGTAACTGCATTGTGGCAGATTTCAATATTGAGCACGGGTGTTGATTAACAGTGTTTGCTTAGAATCCTTTCCACCATAGGATTTGCATGATGTTACCATTCCGAGGTGTTGGTACTTTAAAACAGAAGTACTATTTTATGCACAAGATACTAAATTACCATAAGATTGCATAGGTTTTTTTGCAATGAATTAATTTTTCTGCACATGTACAATCCAATATACGGTGCTTTCTTTATACACTGGATGACTCGTCTCTATTGGCTTCTGCCTTGATGCTGTTAAACATTGTGGTCTTACTGTCATAAGAAGAAGCCTAGTGAAGCCATTTCATGTCATGAGTCACGAGTTTTGTGATATTATACAACTGAGATTGAGATGCCAGCATTTTATCCCAATAATATGATATGACACAAGCTCTAATGTTGAAGTTATTTAGTTATTATGTGAGTTTCAGTCGCAATACCAGTCTTTATGTCTCAGAATACGACTGCTCCCTTCCGAAGACGTATAGGAAAGAGACCGAGGTGTACTGCAGAGACATGTTGATGGAATGTCTTGGCCTCCCTGTCTAAACAAAGGCTGAGATAAGACTGGGCGGAAATCATAAAGACAAGGTGAGAAACAGGCCCTCTCTCCGGGCTTTGACCACAGGCAGACCGGCAAAAAAGATCCCGCGCATGTCGGAGAAGTACAGTGTTTTAGGATGTGTATTTACCTCTGTGTCGCCCACCATTTCATGCCCTGCCAAGCATGCAGCCATCAAAGCCTTCTTAGGCCTCTGCACAGCTTTCATGCAGGGGAATGAGATTCAGCTGACACCAGGGGGACACCAATCAGCTCTATGTATTTGAATTCCTTATCTTTGTCAACATTTTCCCACATAATGATGATATACTAGTACAGTATGTTGGCTCTCTGAAACCGGATGTATTTTGATGTGAAAGCTTGTTGTGTCACATTCGCTCAGTTCTGCTAATGCTGGTAGAGCTTTTTGTGCTTGTATGCATGTTTGTGTGTGTGTGTGTGTGTGTCTGCGGGTGATTTCTAATGCACGTCAGTTATTTAACTGCTTCCAAAACGAGCACAAGGAAAAAAAGCAATAACTACCAGAAAACATCAAGTTTAGAGGAGTGAGTACGGAAGCAGTTTTGCCATTCTCAGAATTACATGACATCAAAAGAATACTTAACATGTTGACACATCGCCTTGTAATGAATGCAAATAAAAACACGTTTGCCAAAACAATCATTCAAAAGAAGATTTGTCTCACCACTTCATTGTGAAAGACATCTGCATATAGGCTTGCACAGCAGTTTGGGGAGTGAGAGAAATAATTAGCAGATAAAAAAAGATTGCACTAATGAGACTACTGTTCGACTAGGATACATCACTTGACCTCCAGTGATTCTCTGCCGTCCAGGAAAAAGTGGCTGATTTATAATTACGCCCGGGAATGCACCATGAAATTGTTATTGTGGAATACCTTTTTGAAAATGTTATCAAACAATTACTTTAATTTTTTCCCTCCGGAAACTGTTGCATATGTATACCAAAAGAAATGGCCACGCGCGGCTGTGTGCTTTCTGGCTCTGCGAACAGGACTGCTCATGCAGATGAGCTGCCGGTTTCTCTCGCTCACTCGCTCACTCCCTCTCCCTTTGAAGGGATGCTGTGGCAAATAAAATAATACGCAGATAAAACTGAAATATTTTATGACAGAGTGATAATCATTGCAGTCCTACGTGCCACTGATACCAGGCTGTTGCAGTTGGGGGAAGAGAGAAAATAATCCTTTTTGTGGGCTTTAAAAAATGAATCTCAGTTGAATCACATCAAATGGGGGGGAGGAAATAAATAAAAAATAAAAAATCTCAAAGACAGTTCCAAGATGAGCCAACTCCACGAGAAAATGACCTCCTCGTTTGGGTGATAAAGTTCTAGCCAAAATATGATATCAGCCTGGGACGTGACTCATTAGAAATGTGTGTATGGCGTAGAAGCTGCTCCCGCTATCTGCCCGTGCCTGGCTTGCAGACTGATAAGAGACAAATGCAAATGTCCTGATAAGAACTGAATGCAAATATTTATGATATGATAGTCCCTTGGTATTATGTGTGGATAAAACAAAGTGTATTATTTCTCTGGATTCTTTTCAGGTTTGCCAAAAATGCCCCCTGTTTTTTTTTTTTCTCTTCTGGAATTTGCATTTCTTCAGAATTGATTGGGCCTGCGTATTATGTTAAGCTATTTGTTTGCAGAGGATGGTAATTAGTTACTGTAATTACTGCAATGACAGTTGCTAAATTGTTTTTAAAGCATTACAGTGTGTCTGTGCCAGAAGATTGCAGTACTTATTTTAGGATTTAAGCAATTGCTGGAAAAACTCCCACTCCAAGGCCAAAGTGGGGCTTTTTTGAACTACAAAGCAGCCATTTTTCGAGCAAAGACATTTTTGAAAATGTCTGTTAATTTGCGCTAATTGGTGGCTTGACTATGTTTTTGCAGTTTCTTTGCGGATCGGGGGACATGTTACTGATAGGAAGTCTAGAGGGATCAAACTGGGCTTGAAAAGTTTAAATATATGTTTGTTTGTTTTCTTTGTGTGCTCCTTTTAAGGCAATCATTAATGCTTTGTGTCACATAAGGAAATCAGTAGTGAATGCCATCATTTTAATTATGTGAAGGATTCGCTCTGTGCTGTGCTTGCTTTCAAGATGGTAAACATCCATCCATGTGTTTGTATATATGGACTTTGATCATTATGAAACTGTGAATTCCCTGATAAGTGACGATTTTGGAATTTCCCCCGACAGTAAGCGTTCTGAGCAAAAATGTATAAACAAGTTGTTATTCTCACTGAGGATGTTGTCATCCAGGCCTTTAGTACAAGAACACAGCTTGTTTTCAGGATATTTATTGATCTTAGATCACTCAATGAGGGTATTTTTGCTGAGATCTTACAGCATTCAGTATATTTTGCTGAGGAGTTTACTCTTCATTGTATTTTAAAATGTACAAATGCAAATACTATAGCTACTGTGCAAATTCACACAGAGAAAACCTACAAATACAAAACTAACTTTTGCTAACTAACCAGCTGACAGCTGACAGCTATAGATACAGACACTAAGAATAGTGTTCCTAATCTCATTGGAGGGCGTCCCTTTGTGAAAAGAGATCTTAGTTCAGTATGTATATTTAGCTTTTAGGGCCTGTTTGTAAACTATTAAACTGCCATCAAATCTCTGTGACATTTAAACACATCTTAGCCTAAAGGTGTTGAAGTCAGAACTAAAGGCAGCATTTCAAACTTTTACCGTAGAACTGGAAAATGTAAGTTGATGGGGGTATACATGAGTAATCAGATCAGATTAGATTGACAGAGGATCTCAAAAATGGCTCTGAAACCTAGGACACACACACACACACATACACACACACACACACACACACACACAACATCTGAGGCATCGTACTTCTTGACAGCTTTAAACAGGAAGGACATTTGGCTTTAGGATCTTCTGGGACTGGAGTAATGAAACAGCAGCTGCTAGTGAAATCAACGATATTTTTGTATGTAAAGACAGCTACTACAAATTAGAGCTTATGAATAATATTTTGTAAATCATCATGAATCTTTTTTAGAGGATCCTAGATCATGCTTCTAGAATTAATGTTTGGCCTCAATTCTGACTGTTTACCAATATATTGAGTCTCCATACATGACATAAGGCAGTATACTTTCAAGAAATGAATACAGTATTTGCATGTAACAACATGCCTCTAATCAGTGTTCCTCACGTCTACTGGCAAGCTGCAGTTCCCCTCTCCAAAGAAAGGGGAAAACTCTAAATCAAGCAATCCTCCTGCAATCTGTGCATCATTAAACACGAGACTTGCACTGGTTGCATTCCAAAAAGTCCGAACCCGATAATGAGATTTATTAGGGCTGCATGCTCAGGCATTATGCTAGAGGCACATAACAGGATTTATCGTGCCCATAATTGGAGTGTGTGTGTCCCTTTATGTGTGTGTGTGTGTGTGTGTGTGTGTGTGTGTGTGTGTGTGTTTGTGTGCATGTGTGTGTGTGTCAGTGCCCCCCCCACACACACACAAAAGACGAAGACACACACTCCTTCTCATTCTGTAAAGGACAGCATCAGAACATACAGTCTGTGTGTGTGTGTGTGTGTGTGTGTGTGTTTGTGTATTTCAAAACAAAATCTAAACTCCATCTACTGGGTACTGCAGGACGAGGTGTGTGGAGAGTGGTGGAGTGGAGGGGTCCGCCGAGGCTTGCCTCATCCCTATCTCTGTGTAGCAGTTGCTGGCTACGTGCGTACGGGAGGAGCCTCCTGTTCCGGGCTTAATGAGGCAGCGTGCACAGACAGTGACATGTGCAGGGAGCTGCAGAGGTGAAGAGAATCTGGTGATTTTCAAGATGGAGTAGAGGAAGATGGAGAACACTGACGTAAACAGCTGGGAGCTCTTTGAGCTGTCTGTCTGTCTGTAGTTTTTTGCAGCAGTGAGTTGCTTAAATCAGGGCTCAGATGCTCAGACGTGCGATGTCAGTCAATGACTAAACGTATTACAGTGGGTGATGCAGGTGCCACCCAGTCTAAAGTATATGTAAATAAGCAACCAATGTGTCATGTGTTAGTTCGTATAGAGTTCACACATTTTCTATTTGAAGGCATCAGGAGATAAGGCATTGATCAGTCAAGAATTACATATAAAATGGAGCAGAGATCAAATATGATCAAACACAATGTCTTACCATGTCAATTTACCAACAACTTTGATGCCGCACAGCAAGAGGTCGTAAATGGCATCATGATACCAGACAATGCCGACTTACTTACCCAATGCTTAGATCGTGTGCAGGCATCAAGCTACGCTCGGAGCTTAATTCTCCTCTATTTCCCCGCTCACAGCAACCCTGCACTGCGTGGTGTGGACCTCCAGACTGTTTTTGATGCGCAAGCTCTCCCCCGCCACACTGCTCCCGTGGCGCGGCTCCGCTGATGCGCCCCCTGGTTAGCTTAATTAACACCTAGCTAACGTGATTGAGCTGCATTTTTCCTTTCACTAAATCCCCCGGAAATTACACAGGATTAAAGGGAAGTTAGTTGCTAAGTTGATGTGTGCATCTATAATTTAATTGCATCTCAGACCATTAATTAACAAGGCACCCACTTAATAGTTAAGGTACAATTGCTATTAATTAGCGGGTGGCGTCGATAAAGTGTGACTGAAATCAAATAAAAACAATTAGCGCACAGAGGTAAGTTTCTCCCCCCAAAAAAGCCTAATTGTTCACAGAAGAGGTAATGCACCCATGGTGATAAGGACCTAAGCACTGGTGTTTTAATTTGAGGGGTGAGAAAAAACATGCCCTATCCATCAGGGAATTAGAGTGTATTCATGTCAGTTTATTTATTTATTTATTTTTTAATAAAGGGATACTGTGCTGTCACCACTTAGTCAGCACCCCACAGCAATCCAACTTTCATCTAACGTGAGTTCAGAGGATAAGAAAACATTTGATCTAACCTTAATCATATTACAGAATGATTAATAGTACTCTGATCAGTGTTTCTGAATAATAACTACATTTCAATCCTTTTATAAGAACGAAAAACATAAGCAACTGTATAAGCCATGGGCAGTCCTACAGTATATTTGAAGTTAAAAAAATAATATTTACATAGTCCTAAATGACATGAGACATACACATTGTTATTGGAATGAATCTCAATAATGTTGATGTAATGTAAACATTACAGATTGAAGAACTGACAAAATTCACATCTTGCTTATTGTCTTCTTGTAAATCTCTCTGTGCATTGTTATTCTTATCCACTACAAACTACATGGGTGAGGTGCTATATGGTCTTTATATACGCTTAATAAATGGCCTACTACAGCAAAGGAATACCGTCACTGTGCCACAGCTTGTTCAACATCCAGCAGAGTCTTACAGAAATGCGTCTGACGTGACCTTGGCTGTAATATTATTTAGAATTCTGTGAATTCCCCTCCTTTTCAACAGCTTTCTCTAATTAATTCATATACACACACTGTAAGTTCAAAGAAATTAAAGTGATTCCCGCATGACGTGTACATACATTTCACCATGGCTCCTCTTGAGACCTGTGCATTAAGTATTAATCCCCGCCGTGATGCATGGTGCACTCTGTAATCGTTACATGTATGCAAAAATTCAATACCAGGACATATTTAATCATCAAAGCCTCTCATGTTTGAATCATTTCCTCAAGTACCGCCATATACTCTAAATACAACAGGTAATAACTCAGACTCTAGCCAACATCCATGACTAATATTTAAATACATGATATGCTAACTAGCGGTGGTTGTGTTTGACTTAGACCTCCTTCAAGCTCCCTCCATGGAAAACGATACCCAAACAATTTGGTTGTAAATCTACTTTTTCCCTCCCTTTCTCTCACATAAATCTCTGCATTGCTCTCTCCAGGATATTGGCATGACATAGTTGCTCATGCAAAATGGATTGGGTGGACAAGTCGGAATACGCCGCACATCTGGAGCATGAAAAATTAAACAAACCGGGCCTGGCATATTACTGCAAACACAAATGGCGGCATGACCTCAATTTTCTGCACAGGCGGAAAGGTACTTGCTGACTAAGAGTCCTTCCACAGTAGAGTGCCTCGTTTGATTTGGGTGTTGGTCGCCACATCGTGTCAATAATAGAACAGTTTTGGTGCAGCGGTGGTAAACATGCTCAAGGTCCCCGCAGCCATGTGGGCAGTTATGGGAATTCACAGATGACACATTATGGGAGAATTCAAGTTTAGGTGGATTCGATTTCAGGTCAACATTATGACAGAGAATTCCGCCCTGCACGCACCCCGTCATGGAGAAACACTCTCCATCGTGTAATGGGAAAACTGAGTTTCTTGAGAGCATTTAGAAAATGCAATGCGACTGGAGACACATGTTACCATTTTTCGCCCTCTATATTTTGTTTTGTGGTACGAATGCAAATTCACACACATGTCTTGGGAGACTCCCTGTGCTTCCTCCTGGAGGCACGTGTTCATTTCATTTGGGGCCATCACGTCTGAGAGGCAAACAGTCTGTTCCACTATCAGGCCCCTGCATTAGTTTCATGAGATCATTTAACAGATAAGCCCTCTGCAGGAAGATCACAGGATATCTGGCACACAGCAAGCATGCTCAGCATTATTCCAGCTTTGGTGACACTTGATGTGAAGTCAGGGATGGATTACTGCACGGGCCTACCGGGCCCAGGCCCAGGGGCCCAAGGGGTCAGGGGGCCCTGAAGCCCGAGCCTTTACATGGAATCATTGCCTCAATATCAACAAATCAGGATGTAGGCTATGAATCTGATTGAATTTAGTATTGGCCATCCCCAAAATGCACCAGAATACAGGAAATCACATCAAACAAGTTAAAAAAATTCTGGGGGAGGACCCCCAAACCCCCCTCCCACATATACGACAATTAGTACGGGGGCCCTTGTGTGAAGTATGCGCATCAACACCGTCTTCAATATCTGAAAATGACTGGATACAATTAAGAAGCGTATTAAAGGTTTTAAATTTGTCATTTACCTTTTTACTTGTCCTATATAATAAGGCCAGTAATGCATGAAATTAATCTTTATTGGATAAAAATATTTAAAGAAAAATATTTTCACAATCAACGATCTAACAGATTAATATGAGTTGTATAGAAGAGTGGCTTATAGTGAGAAATCAAAGCTCTCAGTTGTGTCCCCACTCCTCTGTGGCTCCTCCTGCTCTCTCTCTCTCTCTCTCTCTCTCTCTCTCTCTCCTTCTCTCTCTCCCTCTCTCTCTCTCTCCTCTCTCTCTCTCTCCTCTCTCTCTCTCCCAGAGCCCGGGCCTCAGACGAGCCGATGAGACTGACACAGTCCTGGGGGAGCCGCTGAGGCTCTCCTCCTTGTCCTCACCGCATCTGGAGGGCCCCACAGGGATTGTAAGTGTGTGTGTGTGTGTGTGTGTGGTTGGGGGTATATGTCTCGTTGCTGTGCTGTGCAGTGCTTTTGCAGAGTCTCTGTAGGATTGTGTGTCTCATTAGTTTGGTTATGTAATAAGAAGCGGTACTAATCCCAGCAGGCCCCAGTCAGTAACGAACACACCTCCGAGACAATAGTTGTGGTAGGCTACGCGGATAACTCATTGAAGGCCGCCACTGAACTAAGACAATGGTGTTAATCCCAGCCCACAAGCATACTGCAAATGTAAATAATTAATGATGGTACATGTGCAGGTGCTGTTACCATCGTGTTTCAGTATCACAGGATTCAAGGCAGAGTTTTTTGGGGGCGATACTCAGGCAAACATGAATCTGACCAAAGTGTAGTATTTATTCCCTTATCTCCTTTAAGTCCTCCTTGACAAAAACGTACCAGGTGAATGGGGTGAGACTTGACCCCCTTGAAGAGAAAGAGCCATAGAAGAGATTGAGCGGTAAAAGTGACTGTATCATTCCACCTGACACGTGTGCAGGGCAGTAACGACCTGCAACATAACATCATTTAACCTTTACAACACACATATTGATCCATGTTGCCAGCTATCAGCGATCCGATCAGTGCGCGCGCGTCCCAGCTTAGCTTAGCGCTGCGCTCAGTAGCCTCTGAATGCATCGTGCTGCTCCGCCAAGACAAAGATACCCCACAGCACCAGTTATTACATCAACTCCACACTTTTATTTTTATTTACCCTATCTGCTTACCGATTTGAACCCCATTCTGCCGAATAAAATCTACTTTTCTTTATTTTTGTGGGAAATAATGGGGTGAGGATAATGCGGATGTAGATGTATCAGCCCTAATGCTGGAGAGTGACCTGATAAAGGAGAAACCCTTTCCTCAATCCTCTACACCTGTAGGCTGTACAGAGGATAGCAGTGAGAGGTTATTTTGGGCGAAAAAAGTTCACCTGAGTCCTTAAATAACTGGTCTATCCCTCCTGGCTTTTTGAAGGTGAAAGACTCTGTGGCTATATTCAGATGCAGAAACTGAAAACGAGAAAAAGGAGGCTATAAAATTAGACTAATGTTTAAAAAACTGACAGAGATGACAAGGGCGACATCAGGATATTGATGGTACTGATGATAAATTTAAGGATAAAGCTTGGCTATTTTGACAGATAACCTCAGTTGATATGTTTGAGATTTTCCTATAGATGCTTGTCTTCTCCCCCATGCTGTGCTTGCTGTTTGCACGGGTGCCTTCCTGACAGACTTGCAAATGAAAGCATAAAGAGACTCCTTGAATCATGACAGCATCTCACAGGGAGAGGCAGTAGGCACGGAACTTTTCACAGTTCCTCAGCACGGAGATAATAGATATGCTTGGAGTGCAGTGGGAGTGCTGAGGTGTATGTGTGTGTGTGTGTGTGTGTGTGTGTTCTGTGTGTGTGTGTCTGTCTCGCGCGTGCAAGGCTTCCCAGTCTTTTTAACTTGAGATCTCCAAGCCAAAATTAAACATACAGTTTAATAGAATCCCCAGTTCAAATTGCACCCAGCGCCATTATAAATCATTTTGTCCGTGTGCCTAAGCAGCCTCTCTCACCCTCACTCGCCCACGTCACAAACACAGAGGTAAGGCATTTGGAGCCTCTGATAAGTGTTAATAAATTACCCGAATTTCAAAATTAATGGCTGCCTGCCTGCCTCTGCGAGATATCATTGTGTTTCATGAATATTTTGATTTGGCTGATTAGATCAAAATGCGGTGAATTCCTAAACAGCCGTTCTCGGGCATGGCTGATCATAAAGTCTTCCAACCCTTTAAAAAAAATATAATAAATCTTATTCTCAGCAAATCTGCTGATATGGAATAATTAGAATGAGTCGGTTGAATTTATTTATTTTTTTTGTCAATAATATTTGCATGACTTCTATGATCTCAACCCAGTGATCTTGGGAGCTACAGGAAAATGTATGTTTTTGTGTGAGCTCCTGAACTTACCTTGCCTGTCGAGATAATGGAATACATTGTGATGTTAAAGAGGCTTGTATTTACAAAGACAACCAAAAGAGAATCAGGCGGCCGCTTCCGGAAGCCATTGATTACGTGCCTCTTGTCAACTCTTTTCAGTTCCTGAGTTTGCAGAGCATCTTGTTCGTTCCCCCCCCCTCTCTCTCTTTCTATGCAAGAGCGATCAGTGATTCTGTTATTTTCAATGCATTTCTGCCTGCTTGCATGACAAGTATGGAAGGTATGCATGCTGGAAATAGAATAACAATGGTCTGAGTTTAACTGATAATATACAGTGGCATCTATACTATGTACATCTCCTGTACAATCACACAAAATCTTCACATGACATACATATACAAATAAATCTCTCTCTCAAACATACACACACACAAAAGTGCAAGCATAAAACTCTCACTCACTCTCTCTCTCTCTCTCTCAAACACACACACACACACACACAAGTGCTAGCAAACTCTCTCTCTCACACACACACACACACACACACACACACACACACACACACACACATACAAAACACTCACAAACAAGCAAGGTAGGTACAGTATGTAAACTCTCCCTGTCAATAAACACTCCCAATCACACATATACACTGTCACCTACTCTCACAGGCTAATCCTCCTGTCAGTTCAGAGCAGGTCTCTCTCAGACTGCGGTCATTATCCATCCACTTTGGAATCTAGAGACACATACTCTCCCTCAGCATAGTGTCTGGACTAGTACGCCCCAACCCCCACTTGTTTGTTTACTCATCTTCTCCCAGTCCTCTTCAACAGTCTTTCATATTTCCCCTTCACTGGCACATTGCTGGAGTGTGTCGCTGCAGATGTGTGCGGAGAAGGCTTTTTCGCTCTGTTTACAACTTTGAATGGGAGAAAGTTGGCTTGTTTTGGCGGTGCTCTCGGAGAGGCAGGCTGGGGAGCTGTGTGGCGCGTGTTGAAAGCCCAGCAGCTGTACTGGGCCCCCTGGGACCGGACTGCAGAGACTGGGCCCAAGCGACGCACTGCTCATTAGCAGGAGTGAAAGGAATCCACACAGATGGCTGTCAGCATTCAAAAAGGGAGAGAGAGAGAGAGAGAGAGGGAGGGAGAGAGGGTAAGGGAGAGAGAGAGAGAGAGAGAGAGAGAGAAAGAGAGCGATAGAGAGAACGAGAGCGACTCAGTTCCACCAGACATGTCATTTGAGGTTTGAGGTCCTTCTGCTCGTTCTTGTGACATTGCAATATTCAAGCAGTATTTTGTTTATTTCTCTGCCACCATACCAACCACATCCCCTACCCCCACCAGAACTGGAAAAAACACCACACACACACACACACACACACACACACACACACACACACCAGAGCAACTAGAAAAACTCAGGAGCTGGGTGACATCTGAAAATGTGTTTTCTAATGAGCGCGCCGACTACTGAACAGGAGTCTGTGCTTGTCATTCATCAGTGCAAATTACTCGCTCCACATTGACATGTTTTCAGTGCTACAGATGATGAGTTCGTCTGTTCGGCAAACAGTAAGTGGAAACAGGGGCGTGTAGCAGGCACTGTGCATGTGTTGTTGATGTGTGTGTGTGTGTGTGTGTGTGTGTGTGTGTGTGTGTGTGTGTGTGTGTGTGTGTGTGTGTGTCTGTGTGTGTATATACTGTATGCATGTGTGACAAGTCTTCCACGGTGAGGCTCAGGAAATCAATTAGTTTGTTTACCTGTCGCAGTTCAAACGGAGGCCGTGGCGCCATAAACCTCATCATTTTCATTCCGGCGCGGTCACCTACTCTCCCTCTCTCTCTCTCCCTCCCTCCCTCCCTCTCTCTCACTCTCTCTCTCTCTCTCTCTGTCGCTTCATAAATAAATCGGGGATCCATCCAGATGTAATGTAATAACGCTGGCTTCATCATCCTGGCCTGATCCCATCCATCACTCGGCTACTAATTGCAGGCACACCTGGTGTGCCTTTGCACTCGGGGAGCAGGGACAGAGCCCCAGCGAAAGAGCTGTCAGCTTGCACAGGACTCCCTTGTAAACACAGCCAGGACTTTGACTGGTGGCTCTACGCGTCAGTCAGTCAGCTCAGGCAGTCGGGTTCTAAGCGCGGTGGGGATCTGATCTGTGGCCACTTTCAGCTTTTACCAGCTGAAGTCTTTGTGTGCAATAGTGTAATGGTTATGTGATGAAAGGCATGGTGTATCTTTCTCTGTGCCTTACTTTTAGTTTGGTTTAGTTTAGTTTGGTTTAGTCTTAGTTGACAACCAGAATTTCAAAATGTATTTCTCGTTATTTCCTCTCATATAGAAGAACTTTATTAAGAGATGTTGGTGAGGTATAGGTTAGGTTTAAAGATTTTCCTTATCATTGTTATGAATCAACAGTGGCTCTCTTGTATAGAGACCAGGTGAAGAACCTTTTCTCTCCATGAACACTTCATGGTCACTCACGCTAAGGGAAGCTTCCTTTTTTCCCCTCCTGATATCTGAAGTATCGCACAGCCGTGGATGTAGCAGCCTTGTCATGTTCAAAGCGGGACTCATTAATTTTAATCACACCCTGGGGAGGAGGTGCGCAATACTATCAAACAACAGCGTTTTGTTATTCCCTCATCAGTGGTGCACAGGCAAATTATAGCCGTTCACACCATTAAAGACACTGAAGAGCGTCGTCGTCTCTTCTCCGTTTCGGCTACACAGAAGCAATCAAACTTTCATTCGCCTTCCAAAACGAGTTTGCGAGCCGTCTACTGCTGAGGAGCTGAGAGTGCCTTTGGTTGAATGCACCGTGCGGATTGCACTGGCTGTAATAAGAGCCAGGAGGAGGGAAGCTTGAATTGGGTTTGGCTCAGACTGGATTAAGACTTGGACTCCGAGATGTGTAATTGTAACTAGCACCGGGTTGGAGGCACCTCGGTGTGGAAGGCTGACCTACTTGCGTGCCTTCGCAAACTTTTCTTCTCTTTCTCCCTCTCCCCCAACCAACGCTAAAAATAACTCACTGGCCAGTTTCGGAGACGTTTCAAGCTAAAGTCAGACGTTTTGGGATCACTCTGCTGACACAGGGCGATAAAAGTGCACTCTCCTTGCATGCTGAGCCATATTTAAGACACAAATCATTGACATAATTGATTGATATTTTTTTTATCTTACATTCAGTCGCTCTTTTGAACTTCTTTATGTGTTTTCCTGTTTTTCTTTGAGATAAAACACATAATTTCTTTTGGATTTACAGAGTAAATAATCCTATTGACAAAATACAAGTGGTTCAATGAGTATTGCTGGCTTTCTGTGTTTTGCTGGATGTCCAATCTATGTGCAAATGAAAAAGGAAAAAAAATGTGCACACTTCTCAGTTTTAAATGCTCAGAATAGAATTTAATTACATCGAGTTTGTCAACTGTGTAAAGAGAATCAGCATGATGTCGCTTCCTCTTTAGAGTCAGCTCAATAATGGCTGCCGATTATGGCAATACACTGATTTTTCATGTTTACAATCATTTGGTGGGGGGGGTGGAATGGGTCTTCTCCAATCACTTCATTTGTGTGTCATTGTGTAGATATTTCTCTTGCTCCATGCGCGGCTCTTTGAGACAATTTTGGAATTAGAGGATTCGGCACACACCCCCACATTGTGTTGCTTGGTGGGGCACCATTAGTCCGAATCAAAGAGGACCGGCGACGCGGAGCGTGGTGCCACACAATACCGCAGTCTGTGTTTCGCCCAAATAACCGCCAAATCCACCACTTATGACAGACACTGCAATCCAGCTCATTAAGAGATGAAGAGGAGGGGTCTCGTTGCTTCGACAGTAATATCGCGGGTGGTGAAGTGAAGGAGGGTATGGGGAATGAGGGGTGGGGTTGGGGATGGCTTACTGCTTGAAAAAAGCAATTGGAAAACAAAACAAAGCAACAACAATAACAACAAAAAAACATCTGTCTACATGGGCGCAGAGCTTGAAGCGGTTGTGCTGCCAATACCTAATCAATACAACCGGCCCTGAGACCAAGATCTGAAGGTCAGGCTCCAGCTGATCCAGTCGGCTGGACATCAAGGTGTGAAGGGCCGGGACCCAGCCAAGCCTCCAGTGCGTGGGAAAGGCGACTGGGAGGGTGGGGGTTGGGGAGCCTCACCCCACCCCGACTCAGCCAGCGTCCTACCTCCCCAACCCTGAGCATCATGGGGGAGTATCTCGTGGCAGACTGTGGGATTAGTCAAGGATCCATCTTGAGGCGCAGATAATGTTGTGTGCCCAGACTCCATTGCCCTCAGTGGGACTCGTGTGCGCTTTGACTGAGTGATTACACTAAGCGGGTTCACTCTGTGCTTCGCATCGAGGTGCATGGGAGAGAGAGAGAGAGAGATGGAGAAGAGAAGAGAGGGAGTGTGAGAGAGATAGAGGGAGAGTGAGAAAGAGTGTGTGTGAGAGTGAGTGAGTGAAAAAGAGAGAGAGAGAGAGAGAGAGAAGGGGGTGAGAGGGAGAAAAAGCAATGCTGGTGTGGGTCGACCGCAGGAGTAATGTTGCAGTTTGTCAAAAGCCTGTGTGTGACTGGCCGATGCTGCCCACCATTTCATTTGACGCAGATGGAGTCAGGCTGGGACAGAGGTGCAGGAGCTCTGTGGTAGTTAAGGGGCACGCTCCAGGTAGTGAAGGGGCGCGCTCCAGGGGATTAACTGGACCGGGCTGCCGCCGGGTTAGCCTCTCCGCACTTATTTTCAACAGAGGAAAAACGAGAGAGCAAACACATGAGAACATTTACACTCACTCTCCCAGAAAGGCATACACACACACACATGGACACTCTTACACACACACATACAGTACACACTCTTACACACACACACACATACACACTTTTACACACACACATGCACACTCTTACACACACACACACATGCACACTCTCACACACACACACACACACACACACACACACTCTTACACACACACACACACTCTTACACACACACACATACAGTACAAACTGATGTAACAGTCATGTCCAATTTGTCCATTACTGTTCCAAAGTTGTCAAGGCCTATTTTACCGATTCACTCCACAAATCCGTCTGGTGACCGCCACTGGATCTGCAGCTACTTGTCCTCTCATGTCTGCCGGCCGGCCATCGTTAAAAAAAAGAGAGATTGTGATGGCGCCGGACGCGAGGGATTGTGCATCTCCAACCTCACCTGCCTGTCACTTTGACTGACATCCATGAAGGAATTGGAGGATAAAAAGAAGGGGAAAAACATCATATAAGCCCAGCAGCTGGATGTACGCTGCCAATCTATGAAAGAAACAAAAATGATTTGTTCAAATCGCTGCACCTTAGCGCTAATGGTTTCTGCGAGACTTGTGTGCTCACTTTGGGGCATCTTATCTCGTCTCGCGCTGTGTTCATATACTTGTATACGTCCTCCATACACTCAGTGTGGAGTTCTCTTGAAGCCGTGCTAATGCAGTGCAAATGGTGTGCAGGCAATCTTCAAAAACATTATTCACAATCCAGACAATGCAGTCATTCACTCCTTTGAAGATACACACTTTGGTTCTAAGGAACACCTAATCATACCCCCTCTCTTTTGTGGTGTGTTTCTGCACAGTGTGCGCTTCGTCGCTCGGATACTTCATCGCAGCTGTCTGATCTCCCTCTGTGTCTTTATGTGAAACAATTAATGACTCGATAGGACGGTCAATTTAGGTCAGACGCAACAGCAGAGGAAGGGCCGTGCCCATCACGGTGGAGAAAACCAAAGGGCCAATTTCATTTACTGAGGTTTTTACTTTAAAAAAAAAAAACCCGCCGTCTTTCGTTCTTCAAACCTGCTCCTTTAAGACACCGATGTGGAGGTTCCTCGCACTTGTAAAAAGGAGCCCATTATCAAAGCATTAAGATGCGATTAAACTGACATTTTCTTAAGAACAACCAAAAGAGTGTTTCGGTTGTGAAGACGGGGGTGGTGGTTGGAGGGGGGGGGTAGTGAGAGATTGAGAGCGAGGGGGGTGGGGGGTGGGTGGTGTGGTGTGGAAGCAGAGAAAAGGGAAGGAGAACTCCACACTGCAGATCTTATCGCGGCCGCGTAGCGTACATACTGATCTTTGAAGCTGCATATTACAGAGCAGAGCTAAGAAGACAAGTGCGCCGGGTGTACAGATCAGAGGAGTGCACGTAAACGCACCTGCTAGATTTCACTATCAATGAGAGGGTGTCAGTCAGCATTGGGGCCTTTAGGCAGCTCAGCCCAAGTCCCCCAGCACTTTTTAATATCAGGCCTTTCTTGTCTTTCATCATATTCCGACACTCGATAACGCAACAGAGGAAAAGGCCAGAGCTTTGTACATGTATGGATTTTTTTTCCTCGACATGTCAAAATATCTGTTCTGCATGTTATGGTGGGTAGACAAGCATGCATTATTTCACAAGACAGCTGGCTGAGAAGGCCTTATTTTAGACAAGTGAACTAGGCTCTGAACAGGCTGTTAGGTTCGAATGTTTTATGGCTTTGCTGTGCTATGACTAAAATGACTACACAGTTAAACCTCTAAAGTTTTGTGAGATTGTTAGAGTTGTTTCTTGGCCACTTTTTATCGCTCTTTTTAACCCCTAGTTGAGTTGGTCGTCTTCAAAATAGTCTTGAATCTGCTCGACTGATCTGTTGTCTGATGGTTCTATATTTTCCATATGCCTCCATGCCATAATACAATGCGGTGGGAGAAAAAGCAAGCAATTTTACTGTCAAAAGATCTGAATCAAGATAGGACCTGGACATTTTGATTTATGGTCTGATCAAGTCCCCTCTACTAGGCGCATTGGAGAGTCTTCTGCCTTTAAGTCTCTGTCTGTCTTTATATCTCTGTTTCATTTCTCCCTCCCAGGCAACACCCTACCCAACCCTGCATCCCACCCCCCAGCCCACATCAAACACACACACACACACATACACACACACACACGTACTACCCTATACATGACCGGAATTAAACATCTAATCAAAAAGAATCATTAACCGGCACAAGAGAGCATAAACCTGCCCCCTGACGAGTCCGCCCCCTTCTCCTCCACCCTCCTCGTTGTTTTTGGGGAGGAGCAGACGTGGCATCCCGGGGACAGCGCGTTTGTGGCGGGATGCATCATTCAGCGCGTTCCCACTGCGTTAATACATCTGACCCCTGTTTAATTAAAATAACAGTCTCTGCTGCCGAGGAAAAAGAAGGAGGAGGAGGAGAGAAGGGGAAAAAATGAATCGGGCGATTTGAGACTTATTCTAACTAATCGCTAATTAAGATTCTGGAGAAACAACAGGAAACTCATGAAAGATGTTATTTTTAGAGATGCTAAGCTAATCGTGAACAAGCGTAAGCCTGTTATAGCAGGGAATGAGAGTGCTACAGTGGGCACACACTTCTCTCGACCTTTTCCCCTGCATTTGGAGGTCATTAAACCAAATGACTGTCATTTTGAGCTAGAAAACAAACAAAAACTGCATCGGATTCTATCGATAGTAACTACTGGTCAAAGATAATAACAGCGGTTTGTATGTAACTTCATCTTTAGGAAATGGAACATTTCAGAGATGGGAGAAAAAAACATGCTTTGGTCATGGCAGGAACTATTGTCTCCTGCCATCTTGGATGCTGGCTTCCTCTGTCACACAAACAGTAATTCTACAGCATGGCATGTTAAGAGGATATCATTATCATGTGTTTTTGGAGTAAGCTGCAGATTTGGTTAAATATAGTGGTGTTTTTTTGTTTTTTTTGTTTGTTTCTGCTTCTTTCATTTGGCCGTAGAAAGCTAGGTCAAGCCAATCCCCCTCCCATGGCAATTTCCTCACATCAAGCGGCCAAAGCTCCTCTTCTTTCACGGACGCCGTCCAGTATCGATGCTGGGCTCAAAAACTGATTGAAAAGAGACTTACATGTTTCAAAGCATGCAGGGACCAGGGGAGCAGGCGACAACCCAAAGTATTAAAGCTTAGATGCTCACCAGCATGCTATAAAAAGACAGAGCATGTCTCTACACTGCACGACACTCAGTGGCAAATGATATGGGAACCCTGATTTTAGAGGGCTATACTGTCTATTTTGCTGTATCTGTCTACACTTAAAAGATGGTCTACAGCAAAAGACATGTTCTTACTATGTATGTACATTTATAGGGTTTTTTTTCTGGATTTTAAAAAATGAACAAAAAAATGGTATCTGTGATGTTTTGTGTGTTTTTATCAGCCACCTGAAGCCAGATTTATGAGATGTATCTGAGTCATGGTAAAAGCAAAGTATTGTAATATTTATAAAACACACCTGAAATAGATGTCCAAGGAATACAAACATATTTGAATGAAAGTGAAGTGTAGCACTAATAAAAATAAAAAATAAAATGAAAATATGAAATCAGAGGAAGTAACTTGATACTCCACCCCTCTGGTTTTTGGCACAAGTGCTCAAAATCAATCACTTACCACAGGAGCAGTGCAGAGGAGAAATAAAAATCAATCAGAGGCAGTGTGCACACACATTCTACCTCTGCTCACAATGCTCCTATCTCTGAACCTGTTCACGAATCACACTCATTTACATATAGATAAATACCATACAGTGTAAATAATTTATTGCAAATGATATCTGGATCATCAAACGATAAGAAAGGGGTGAAGAAGGGAGAGGGAAGAGGAATCACTCAATCATCAGCTCCCCTGGTGCGCCACTTGTCATCCTGCAAGCAATGCATCGTGGGAGAGTGTGACTATCTAAGAGGGAATCAGTGCTGGTGTGCTGCCACACGTTTACATATTTATTTAGCTGTCACATCTATCTGATTTGATCATCGGAGCTGATAAGCTAAAGGGATGAGGAAATAATTGTCCTTTCAGATAAAGGATGTGACAAGGTTTTTTTTTCTTTGAATGTCATTGGAAAGGAAGATTGTAAACATTATCAGACAAAAAAGATGAGCTCGAGGTGTATTCGGAATGATCAAAAGCCAGGATTAAAATGATTGATCATGATGCTGATAACGACATTAAATATTTACACTTGTCCCTCATTGCTATGTAAATATTGGAGTTGAATGTGTAAAATCACCCCAGAGCTGAAGATAAACAACTGGTATAGATAACAGAACGAATACAAGTAACGTGATATTTCTCACACACTGAAAGCCTTTTGTTTTAGTAATTTAACAACAGTATTTGTTAGATATGTTTTCAAGTTGCTATGCAATTTAAAACCTTGAAAACATTTACTTCCAAAATAATACCTGTACTTTGACACAGGACCAATATTGTTGTATGAAGGCAAGCTGTGTGTTGTCTCTGCCCAGGCATTTGCTCTGCACCCTTTTCTGATTGGGTGTACCTGAGCTTTCTCCTATACTCCCTGTGACATTTCTGATAGAGTAGTCCTGCTATTACCTCACAGTAACAAGACACTGTAAACATTATCCGCTGGCTTTAGACACTGGAAAATGTCCTCTTTGATTTCCTGTTGATTAGTAAATATCAGCTAGCTTGTCCTCTCTAAACAGGATGCTGAGTTCTGCAAACACAAGCTGACATCTCCTGCTTTGCCCTTCATGTCTGATCCGTTTAGGGCAAAAGGTGTCTCCAAAAAGTGAAGGCGTCATAAAAGATCCCCCCCAAATACTCCGTTGTGCCCCAATATGTGGGCAAGGAATGAATGAAAAGAGCAAAAAATGTTAGACAGAGAGAGGGAGAGAAGGGGGGGGGGGGTGCTTGGTGTCGAATCACACTGTTGCACAACGGTGCCATCTAGTGGTGGAGGAACACCCCACCCAAGCTGACAGAGAGAGGGACACACTGCCCCCCTCGTGAGCCGAGAGGAAAATAATAGAGAAATGTGTGTATTACAGTGATCACTTCTATTTGTGTTCATCGGCTTGCTTTGTTCTCGGATTCATCCCGCTCCAATTATAAGAATAGCATTAAAATATCAATTAATTAACTCAATGGTAAGTAGATTGATTCATTCTAAATAAACATCAGATTGCTAAGGCAAATGAGTTCCGGAATACTGATGCAACTAGGGACTGCAGAAGACAGTTGTGTATGTGATAATCAGCTGACATGTGTATTTGCAAATCTTTTAATTAGCGAAAATAGATAGTATGGCTTCTGCGTGACAACTGTGCCTCTCACACTCTTGTTCTGCCGCGTTTAAAATGTTACAGGAAGAAATGAAGGGCAGACTGGAATTGCTTCCAATTATGGAAAGGGGATTTTGTATGTTGGCTGCCTTATGAAAGCCTCCCCATATAGGTGCAGAATCATTATTTACCAGCTCTGATATTCATATTGTGCAACAATCTTTACTACAAGATGGGGGTCATTATTGTTCCTTTGTATTTTCAATAAAGTCTTCAGACATTTATTCATAACTAAACCTCTGTTCTACTCTAGACTATTGGGCACAATAACATCAGTAACTTGGAAATATTGAGTTTATTTTTTTTCATGGTCAGCTTTTATTGCTAAATATTGATTGAACATATCTGTGGTACAGGGGTACTGTGGCATTTGTTTTTTGTTATTTTTGGGAGTGGGGGATGATGCTAGTAATTAATTGTCTCTGATGGTGATAGTCTACATAAATTGATAAATAAATAGAACATTTGATAAATTCCCTTTAAATTGATATATGAGAATCAACTCCTGCAAACAGCAGGATTTTGAAATAAAGACCTAATTCCTTATTCTATAAATTACTATAAATTATAGTATATGCTACTGTACATGTAGTTCAATTATGTATCCATGTATAAAGGCTGGAGCCAATGTGCCTTGTTATGAAAATGTTGTATATTTGATCAGCAAACCTGTCATCAAACTACACATTTACAAGATCCTCATCAGTCACTTTATATAGTGGATTTCTGAACTAATACAAGCTATGCTACACAGCAATATATTTTTTTTTAATGCAGAGCTTTGAAGATGGCGACGGGGTGGGCTGTTCAACACCACATGGTGAAATAAAGAGCTTTAAATGCAACAAGCAGAGGCATTCACACTCACTTCACCTTCCTCCCTCCCACCCTCTCAGAACCAGACCCATCTATCTTTGTCCTTAGTTCTTTTAGAATGGTTCTAGTCATTTTGTTGTTTGGTTCACTTTCTCAGGTCAAACCTTCCTAAAACTGCAGCAGTTGGAAGGGTGCGGTAGGGGGCAGTACCTGGTAGAAATCATTTATGGAGAGAAATCCACCGGAGTATCACACGAGTGGGCGCTTTACACTGAAGTACTGTATGTCAGCGCTAATGCACATGAACCATGTGCACCCTCAGTGATTTGTGTGTGTTTTTTTCTTTACTCCACAATCAGACAGATCCATAGGAAGATGTGTAGGGCATGTTCCTGGAAATTAAACACACACACACACACAGAGAGAGAGAGAGAGAGAGAGAGAGAGAGAGAGAGAGAGATAGAGAGAGAGAGAGAATGGTTCCTCACATATTTTCTATGCCAGTGGATATCACATTATGTGATGTGTGCCATACATGTTGGCTACATGCATTTCTTTTAGAGTAAACAATGTCCTTTGTCCCTGCAAGCATACTATAATTCAGCAATGCATAAAAATGCAACCGACTTAAATAATGCCATATTAACACAAAGAACATGCATTCAAAAGATCCCTCTCCGAAGGTGCCGCCAACATCTGCACAAGCAGAAAGGCCTATTTAGGAAGATACCGGTAAAGTGCATGTAACACTTTGGCGATTTAATGCAGTTTTTAATTGGATAGAGGCCCATTATTTCTCAATACAGAAGGGGCAGTGAGGCACGTAAAGCTCTTGAATATTTTTTGCAAATCGTGTTCGACAGCACAATGATTAAGCGCGGCACTAAATTTGCCTCACAAAATGAAAAGCAAACTTCATGCAAGGCGTAATTTAATTGTTTCCTTGCACATTTTTCCGCCACGCCATTGTTGAAGGCTTAACATTTTTAACGTCTGCTGATCTGTTGTAACAAGGGACTGAGCCAGCCACCGGGGTAACAAAATGTTTGCAAAAAGAAAAGAAAAAAAAAACAGGAAAAAACAGAT
Source organism: Alosa alosa (assembly GCF_017589495.1). Classification (NCBI taxonomy): domain Eukaryota; kingdom Metazoa; phylum Chordata; class Actinopteri; order Clupeiformes; family Clupeidae; genus Alosa; species Alosa alosa. The sequence continues at coordinate 6,529,363 of NC_063201.1, forward strand.
TTACTTGTAGCCTTACATTACTGATCTCAAAAATCAATGTGATTCATTTACTGTAGGCCAAAGAGGATTTACAGTAAGACAATTGAGTGTCAATACAAGTGTATACTACCTTACAAGAAAAAAAAACAAAAAAGAACGACTGAATGGTGATGTAATGTTTAAAAATGGTATTGTCGTCAATGTGTCTGTTTTTTCACAATAATGTAGAGAACAATTCATACTCAAATTCATTCTTTCAAATTGTGCTGTTGTTTCTACAGTTGTGTTCAACAGTGAGAATGCTGCCATCTGCAGACCAACTGGTGGAAGTGCAGGCTGTGTGAGGCAATCCTTTTGATTGGACCAAAACACTTTGATATTGAGTATTCATATTAATAATACTGACAGTTACAGTTGTGCTTAAATAAATGATAAATCACCTATGTTTTATTAATGGTTTCCACTTTCCACCGAATCCAATGCTCTCATAACAAGGCATATTTTGCATTTTAAGTCATAGCAAGGTTGTCAATGGACAGCTTCATTCCAAATAACAGGAAACAGTAACCATGTGCAGTGGTGTCATATTTCAGCAACCACACAGTGGCCAGTTAGCCCTCCCTGTTTCTAGTTCTGTCAAAAAGCTACAGCAGCCAACTATAAATGTACACAACAACACTTCTGTCATGTTCATTTTACTGACAGAGTGCGGTCTTGATGTATATATACTCTGCATGTAAATGCAGCAAAGCAGCAGCTTCTCTGCACTGTCAAATGACTTCAATCTCAGATTTGTTAATTCAACTGTTTGAGAGCCTTGAGATGTCGTGGCGGTCTCGTTAGTATTTTCAACACTGATTGCTTCTCGCATCTTATGTAAATCCTCTTAAGTCACTGGTTATTGTTTATTGTGTTGGTGAAGGTGAGGCGCTCCTAAGCCCGGTAGGGTTGCTTATCTCAGTCATGCATGCATCTTTGTTTTCCTCTGTGAAGTTTTTTTTTTTTCCATACAGGCAATGACAAATAAAGTTGCAGAAGACGATGCTAGTGACATTGGCATAGCACACATCCTCTCAACAGACTGAGGTTGTTAGTTCAATTCACTCACATAGGGGCCTACGGAATTTGCTTCTCGACTTAAGCATGAACTTGTCCTCCAAGTGGTTGGATATCATACCATGAAAACCTTGTGACGTAGGCACATCATAGTCATATCTATAGTTTCTGTGTGCACCTATACAGCTGCCTGTAAAAAAAAAAAAAACTTAATGTTGGTCATGACTGAAGTCTTAATTCCATTGTTTTTATCAATTTCATTTGATAAAATGTAAGAATAAAGAAAGACTTAGGAATTTTAATTAGACGTAAAACAATTTCTTATCAACAATACTGCTATACACTTGCTTAGGTTTCTGCTACTTACTTAATGTGTTGTCCCAAGTATACACTGAGTGTTACCTGCTCTGTTCTCTCCCTCCATTCTCCACTGTGCCTGTTCTGCTTATCCAGGACCAAGGATGCAGAGGACAAGAAGGGTGTGCGATATATGACTGGAATGGACAGATAAGATCATTTTTTTTGTTTGAGGTCCACACAATGGGGCCCTTACACAAAGGGAGTTGTGTTGATCCAGCATCTTCCACACCTCCCATAACACTCCTGACTCCAGCCAAATGTGTTGCATCCTCCTTACCAGATAGATAGATACTTTATTGATCCCCAAGGGGAAATTCAAGAATGTCACCATGTCCCTCTTATAGGTGTACAGAGTATATGGAGAGCTGTCCATCCCTTCATAGTGTCTTTTGTGTAGTTCACACACAATTGTTGTTCAAACTTTGGAAACTGAAATCGTTTTATTTTTTGGAAACCTATGAGTGCCAGACCTCCTTTTATGTTGCAGTGTCACCATACCTTTCTCCCAGTCTTTTTTGCATTTGTTCCTGTTCTTGTTTTAAACACACATTGAAAACTTAATAAAAATTCTATTGAAAACCTAACATGTATCAGTCATCCTTTTCATGCTGTAGTCTCACCAGCCGGCTGAAATATAAGTTATAAGTATTTTATTGAAACAGTTGATTTCTTATTGAGTTACAAGTGTGTTATTTAAACAGTGGGTGTCTTGCAGTATTGATCAAACTTTCACATTTAAGTTGTTATTGATTCTTATTTAGCCTATGTGTTTTTGACACGTTTATGGCTAGTCTTATAATGTTACCACCAGCCACCTTTATACTATTTCTCTAAAAGAGAACAGATTTAATGCATTGATCAAACTTTTAAAATTTAAGCTGTTAGGCTACTGAATGCTATAATGCTACGATGATCAAAGCTGTGTGGTAGATTGGGGGAGGGGGGGGCACCTTCATCTTCATCTCACCAAACGAACTGAAAAGGACACTGGATCTAATGTCCACACACAAAAAGGATACAAAATGCATAGCCTACGTTTTGACAATGTAAGTAAAGTACCGGTATATGTAGCGTGATACAGGCAAATGTAGGAATCCAATAACAGCTCATGTCCAGCAAGGAAACAAACGTTCAATGTTAGAACTACCAAAGAACATATTTTAGATCGATGTTGCAGACCAATTAAACTCGCAATATGTAATTGACACTATAATGTAAGCATACTAACACGTAATAACACTCATTTTTGTTTTGTTGTAATGTTTCCCGTTCAATAACGCACTTGCTTCTGTCTATCCCATTGAAATAACACTACACGCGAAGAGCTGTTTGGAACTGTTGAAGCGTTTGTGAACCATGTGACCGCGTGGCGGCGACTTCAAAGAGTGTCGCAACTCTCTTTTTCTATGGCTCTGAGTCCCATGCGTTTCCCACCAGCGGAGCTAGTTGGCTAGTTCAAACTTTTGCCAACTTAATAAAAGCCTAACTCGTAATCAATCATTATGTTAAGCCCGCCTAACGACTCTATACACGATTTGATTGGCCTGATAGAAGTTTAATTTTTCGAGCTCACAAGCCAACGGAGAGTTGCTAGACTAGCCCTGGCAGCAAATCTAATTTGCAGCCGCTAGGGTGCGTCTAGATTTCTAGGCTATGGAGTAATAGCTTCCCTAAGAACAATTTTTTCCAGGGGTGTCACAATCTCGGTTTTAAATCGAAAAAAAAAATATTGCTAAGAGAAAGGGAATTGGCACGCGATAAAGAGAGGGAAGAACGTGAAAAAGAACATCAAGAACATGAGAAAGAAAGACAAGAACACGAAAAGGATAGAGAGCTTGGGTATAAAAAAATCCAACAAGAGCAAGAGCGTTTAAGGATGTTGGCCGAGGGGAGAGCACCGAGTGCCATTGTCAGAGACTCTGCCTCCTCCCAACAGGGTCGAATGCCTTTTGAACTGAATTTATCCAAGATGATTAAGCTCCTACCTAAGTTTAATGAGCGCGATCCTGACCTCTTCTTTTCCTTATTTGAAATTTTTATTGTTGCAAAGCGTAATTTCGGGCAAGGCTCAAGAGGCCTATATTGCTTTAAAAATAATGTTTTTTTCCTATGTGTATGACTGTACCTTCAGATCGTTCTTGAGACTGTGAATATGTCCTTACTAGCCTCTTTGAAGAGGGCACACTCGTCCACACTACATCACAGTGTGTTTGAGTTGCTCCCCACATGAAATGGAATCTTTTCATTTACTTTCTTCCACTCCTACAGTATATTTATATTCTCCCATATCTCACTCACTTTGTGCCTCATATACGCTTATGTCACACGGTCACCATGTTCAGTAGGCTATTCTCTGTGTGAAAATGAGGCTGAGGCAGGAGACAGTTTGGAAAGTTGCTGTGAGTGAGTGGAGTAAAAACTTCCTGCTGTGTACCAACAAACTGTATTTCTTACCAACGACTAAACCTAAGAACTATCTTTTCTAGGGGTGTCACAATCTCGGTTTTAAATCGAAAAACGATCGAAATGACATCACAATCTCGAACTTCGAAATCCGCACATTGTCTAATATGCTCCCAGTTCAATGGTGCAATGTTTCGACCACTCAGGTGTTCATCAGGTGCATAAACCAGAACAGATGATGGGACATAAGGACATAGCCTATGTAAGGGACTGGGTGGAGCCCAATTAGACAATCATCCAGTCATGCATAAACTAGTCATACATACAACGAATGTCATACATACAAAGAGGTGGGTTAAATAGAAGTACTGACTGATTAAGTCACACTGAGACATAGCCTGACGAAGTTCGACTGGCATCCAGGTATCTGAGACATGCTCAATTAGGTAAAAAAAAATCATTAATAGCACTTAAAGCAATACTCCACCATTTGGGGAAAAACACTCGTTTTCCACCTCCCCTCGAGTTAAACAATTGAGTTTTACCTTTCCCCAGTTCATCCAGCCGTTCTGAGTCTGACAGTAACACTTTTAGCTCCAGCTCATTGAATCAGATTAGACCGTTAGCATCTCTGTTATAAGATAACGGTCTAATCTGATTCAAAAAGTGTTACTGTCAGACTCAGAGAACGGCTGGATGAACTGGGAAAAGGTAAAACTCAATTGTTTAACTCGAGGGGAGGTGGAAAACGAGTGTTTTTCCCCAAATGGTGGAATATCCCTTTAATAAGCCAGAGATAAATTATCTTGACAATGTCATCATTCCATAACACCTTCTCACAGAAGACAGTGAGATACAACATTTACATATTAGGCTATCCACATCTGTTTACAAGTGTCATCCCAAACCACAAACAAATATGCAAAAAAAATCTGACTCCGCCAGATGGATTTGCTCCGCATATCCATCTGGGAACTTTTCATTGAAGAACTTTTGGGAAGGGGCGGAAATACTGGTTTATCAGGTCTATCACCACCTTTGTTGGTTATCGACGGGCCAAATCAACCAATTAGATGAACAAAGTGTTCTTCTAATGCCTTCGTTTAACATACAATTAAGTTAGGTAATGTAACTAACGTTAAGATGTTTTAACTGACCATTTGTATGTGACATGAACCTAATCAACGACAATTCCCATCAAGTTTTCACGGTAGGCCCTACACTTCTGAAGAAAGTATATTCCTCCATTATGAACTGGAATCGGCCGTGGAGGATGTCTGTGTCGTTCATTCCTCCCAGCTGCATGGCTGAGACTCATAGCTTCACAGTTTACTCAGGAATACTTTCTAATTTGAATAAAACTTGCGCGATAGCTATGCTCATCTCATCTGTGGATGCCGTCATGTTGTTCGTTGCGTCACATCTAAACCTGCCTCAAAACCAACGCTGATTGGCCGTTCGTTTGGTGAACTGCTCCAAAGTTTCTCTATCGGAAAGTTGCCAGACTGATCTGCGAGTGAAAACCTGAAGCTCGCGAGATCAGGATGGTCTCACGAGGCTAGGATAATCCAGCAGTACTCCAGTTTCAAATACCCACTGAGTCGATCCGAACGAGTAGGAAATTTGCTATACCTATAGGGTGACCGTGATTTGTTCAAGTAAGAGTTGTTCCTGGACCAACATTCTAAAGATGGTTCTGGACCAGGGCTCTCAAGTTTTGAAGTTTGCAAGGAGTGAGAGTGGCATTGGCACAGTACCACGCCCCCTCCCCCCTGATCGAAGTACATGAAAGTCCCACGCCTGCTTGAACTACTCGTGGCCCACGCCCCTCCCCGATCAACAGAGACCCACCCTCCCCATGTCCCATAGACCCAGCTTCATGAGAGAGCACAAATTCCATTATTTCAAACACACTGTTTTATTTATTCTAGAACCCTATAGTAAATAATAATAAATAATAATAACATAAATTATAATAATAATTTCACCCAAATGGGCCCTTTGAACAGCAGTGGCTCATTCTGCTCTAAACAAACAGAAAACAACCAAATGAGAAAAAGCACATTTAGCCCCAAAATGTTCTCTTGAACAGTGGTGGTTCTGTCCGATGTGTGTGTGTGTTTTATGAGTGATGTTGTGTGTTGTAAGTGTTTGTGGCAGATTTTGATGCCTTGATGACTGATACTGGGGGCTCCCATTTAAAGCACTGTGGTTCAATGTCAGCCATTTTCACAGTCATGAGGCCATCCTTAAAAATATTCTTGTTTGCAGAAACAGCCAAAAAAAATAAAAAATGGGTCGGTAGATAGGTTTTTCAAGATTCAAAGTAAAAAAAAGTAAAATTTTGGTCATGGTGATTAAGTAGGTATGAATTTAAACAAATGTGCATATTGTGACGTAACTGACTGAGTCCTCAACCCGTGCCTTCAGGTGCATCACTGCAAACCTCAATCTGATGCAGGTTATGTAGACCAACCTTTCTCAAACGTCTTTGACCTGAGGCCCAGTCATGGCAGACTTTGGGGTCATAGGGCGCATCTACACGTACCCAACCCCACTCCCTCCAAATCAAATTGTCATTATCACAATCATTATTATGCCTATATTGTTATACATGCACTTTCACTTAAATGTTTTGTGACATGCACATCAGAGGACTGCTTTACTAATGTAAGATATAATTAGTTTCATTGCTTTTGCATGGTTGCATGATTCTTGCATAAGAAAAGAAATACTTCTCAAAACAGCAAGTATTATATGGGTGCTTTTGTTTTGGGATGTTTCCCTCATGCAAGCATCATACATTGGTAGGAAATGGAGAAAAACAATACATGTTTTGTTAATGAAGTTTAATTTGAATGCCTGAATGTAAGGATTCAGGAAACACAATACCAGCTTTTTTGGCGAGCAGATAGGCGTAAATCACTGATCTGTTGATCTTTAACAGATAGAAAGAAGGCTACAATAGCTTTTGGCCACTTTATATTCAAATTTGACTGTACAATACTCAGTGCTATAGCCTACAGTGTATTATACAGTCTCTGCTCTGTTTCTATGGAAGTTCCAGTGTCGTTAAACAATTAAATAGCATTCAACAGGTTGAAGCGGAGCTTTGATACCAACTTTATCGATTAGTTTCAGTTTCTCTCGCGCAGACGCCTGCATTGAATGAACGCTCATAGCCTACCACCACTTTATTGTATGGCTCCATGTTTAATGACATCGATAGCAGAAACGTTTGTTTTCTTTTTTGTCGGTCCGCGGTATCTTGATGAACTGCGCAGCAAATTATCAGACGAAGCACCTGGCCTAATTTCACTCCACGACTCCGCTGACCAGCAGTCTCCACGTTGCGGACCCACATCAAAACAAAACGATTTCCTGATTGGTTAAAAAATCCTATTTTCTGATTGGCCGATAGGTTAGTAACTGAACAGCAGCTCTCTGAACTGAATGAGCGCACAGACAGCAACGTTGTGTGACACGTTTGTAAAATATAGCCCTTAGAAATTTCTGTGCGGGCAAGTTAATCATTTTTCGGAGTGAGAAATGCCATGTGTGGCGTGTGAAGTCATTGAAATGCGTGTGTCTCACACTCAATGCGTGAGACTTGAGAGGTCTGTTCTGGACCAACAACTCTTTAACCAATAACAGCCTTGTGATGTCATCAATGTGAGCCTTCTGCTTCTCCCATTGTCATTTTGAAATTCCCCTTCAGAAACAACCAGTGGGTCACCATAACTTTTATCTAAATACAGGTAGGTCCTTGCATATTTATGTGTAAAATAAAATAATTCTGAGTGGAATCTGCACCTTAGATTTTTTTTTATTTTCGTTTTAGCTGACTTGGTTCCATGTTTGTCTAATGTTAGCTGCCAGGCTAGGGAACATACATTTACTGTAATACATTAGCTTCCTAGGTAATTTAGTGGCTATGCATCTTTTAAATAACTTATTTCGAAGGGATACAGAGTAGTTGAAGTAGCTTTGAAGCTCATTTAGCAATCTTGGTGCCGCTGTTATTCTTGCAAATGATAGCGGCTAGGCTACGGAACATACATTTATGCTACCAAATTACAGTAGGTAGGCGCAGCATGCAACTACTGTATGTGAAGGGCCAAGCCAGTGTAATGTTAGTTCACTGGCTAAGGAGCACACTTTTGGACTACTAATGTACCTTGGTAATAGGCTAAAGCAGTCGCTTTTGTGTGTACATGGTCTTGGAGCGACGTTGCCATTAGAATGTTGTTCCAGGACGGCCTTTAGAATGTTGTTCCAGGACCGTCTTTACAATGTTGGTCCAGGACTGTCTTTACAATGTTGGTCCAGGACCCACATTGTCATGTTTGTCCAGGACCGTCTTTACAATGTTGGTCCAGGACCCACATGGACATGTTTGTCCAGGACCATCTTTACAATGTTTGTCCAGAACTGTCATTACAATGTTTGTCCAGGACCGTCATTATAATGTTGGTCCAGGACCATCTTTACAATGTTGGTCCAGGACCGTCATTACAATGTTGGTCCAGGACCGTCTTTACTTACCTATAAGTATACTTATACTTACTTATCTTTACAATGTTGAACCAGGACCCACATTGTCATGGGTCATTCCACGTCAATCAAGCCCACAGCGCAAGAACTAAACCATGTAGGAGGCTCAAATTTTGCATGCTGGTACATAAATAGGAATAGTATGTAGCAAAATTGTCACGTTTGGTCTGGATGATCCTGCATGGTCATAGCAGTCCCTCAAAGTTGATCAAATTTTTTCGGGAGTTTTTGGCTGGGCTCTGTTCAGGCCTTCAGAAGACGTATTTGTTCTCAACACAGGCTTTTGATTTTTTTCCCTTATTGAGATAAGTACAAACACTCTCAGAAAAAACAATAAACAGAAATGAAACTCTATCAGTGTTCGATCAGCAGACCTCACAAATCTGAAAAATCATTTTGGATGTCATTTTCAGAGCACCCTAAGACCTTGTGGGAATGTACAAAGATTTTTTTTTATATGTTTTTCTTTATTCTCCATGATCCCTTCTTTTCATAAACACCAATTTGACTTGTCTTATGCAAGTCTTTCTGTTTTAATTTCCACCCTGAACATGGGCAAAATGCACCATTGAGATCAATATGTTTTGTATAGAGTAACCACAGGAGGCACTAAAATCACTGAATCACTGAAATGGTACTCTCAGGTGATCACGTCAGAGCACAATTTGGTTATTTACTCTTTACATCAATGCTATACAAAACAACACAAAATGTACCATTGAGATCAATATGTGTTGTATAGCATTGATGTAAAGAGTAAATAACCAAAGGCAAATTTTGCTCTGACGTGATCACCTGAGAGTACCTGAGCAGGGGTGGGGATATCCTTTTCAATTTCAGTGATTTCAATGGCACCTGTTAGTCTGAATAGTTGATGCTGTGAACCTGTCATCTTAACATGGCCTGATGGAGCTAACGTGATCACCTGAGAGTACCTGAGCAGGGGTGGGGATATCCTTTTCAATTTCAGTGATTTCAGAGGCACCTTTGGTCACTCTGAATAGTTTGGTGCTGTGAACCTCCATAATCTTAAAATGGCCACAAATCTTCCAAGCTGTACTTTTGGTTCTGCTGAAAGTGAATGCCATCTGTCTCATTATACCAGGTTAGTAGTATTTTATTCACTTAAATTATTAGTTAATGACTCAACTCTGGGATAATGTCTTACAAATATATTGTCATATCTATTTGAAGGAAGCATGACCTCCTGAGGCTGAGTGATCTGCCAGAAACTGATGTTGAACTCCTAATTCTCCGATCACGGAATGAAGCTGGACCAGATGCAACAATATGCATTCATCATAGGAAACTCTACATTGAGAAATATGAATTCCTGCAAAAAAAGTGTATTGACCCACTGAGGCAACATTTGAAGGCAATAACAAAAAACCTCAAAACTCTGAGGAAGGAGGATACTGACCAACTGAATGTGCTTAGTGATATTTCAGTAAGCCTTATTCCTGGTCAAAAAATGTGTTACAATTGTTGGTCAAAGCTCAAGGCCCTGCATATCATTCCAATGGAACCAACAGAAGAGGTCACTATAATGGAATTCCAACCTTCAGAGGTATCAACACTGAACACCAGCCTAAACGAACTTGGAGCAAGATCCAAGATGGCGGCGCGTACACACGCAGCGACCTCTCTCTGTCCCAACCGTACGGTGTTTTGTTCGTTTAAAAAGTGTTTGTCCGAAAGTTTTACGTGTTCGTCTCGCCTTACTACGTCATACTACAAGTACAGCAGGCAGTTTTAATTGACATCTGCAAAAGCAAGTTTTGCAGCGTTCTGGACTTTGCAACAGAGACGCTAAAGGAACTTCGGACTACTCCGCCTGCAACAACACCGGACTTCGCCTGCTACTCCTCCCGGAAAGAAAGCGTGGAAGCGTGTGCGAGGAAGCAGAAGAGGGCAAGCCGAGGCGTCCGGGCCAGGCTAGCGGCCAGCCCAACTTCGCCCAGCCATACCATCCATTCTCCTGGCAAATGTACGATCACTGGACAACAAAATGGATCACATACGACTGCTGAGATCAACGAACCGACAGTAAGTAACTGCTGTGTGCTCGTCTTCACTGAGACTTGGTTAAATGACAACATTCCGGACTCTGCTGTACAACTGGAGCAGCTAGCATGCTATCGAGCAGACAGGGCCATTGTAGAGGGAGGTAAATCACGAGGAGGAGGAATCTGTGTTTACATCCGTGGCCAGAATGGTGCGGGACACTGTAGTAGTATGCAAACACTGCTCACCACTGGCAGAGTTTATGATCATAAAGTGAGTCCTTTTTACCTGCCAAGGGAAATTACTGCGATTCTGCTAGTCGCAGTATACATCCCGCCTACCAACAACAACAGCGATAAGAACGCGGCTCTTAGTGAACTGTACCAGGCTGTCAGTGAACAACAGACGGCACACCCAGACGGTTTCACCATCTTCACTGGAGATTTTAACCATGCTGATCTCAAAACTGTACTTCCAAAGCTACACCAGCATGTTGATTTTCCAACAAGAGGAGATAACATCCTGGACCTGGTCTACACTACACACAAAGGGAGCATACAAAGCCACCCCCCTCCCCCACATTGGACTTTCAGACCATATCACTGTTATGCTAATGCCCGCATACAGACAAAGGGTAAAAGCGAACAAACCGGTTCGTAAGCAGGTAAAAGTGTGGCCTGAGGGAGCCTCCGATGCTCTTCAAGACTGCTTTGACACAACAGACTTGGAAATGTTTAAGCAGGCAGCCACTTACAACAACCGACAGACATAGAGGAGTATACAGACACTGTAACCTCTTACATCACCAAGTGCATCGATGATGTGACCCACACAAAAGACATCATCACTGGCTAACTGGAAGCCATGGCTGACAGGGGATGTCCTCAGGCTGCTGAGGGCCAGAGACAAAGCCTACAGAGCTGGGGATGAAGCTGGCATGAAAACAGCGAGAGCCAACCTGTCCCGTGGCATCAAGGAAGCAAAAAAGGAATACACTCACAAGATAACCACCCACTTCAAAGACAGCAGGAACGCACAAAGCCTATGGCAGGGCATTCAGGCCCTCACGGACTACAAGCCCAGCCACAGAGCTGTGAGAGCAACATCCCTCTGCTCAACAACCTGAACCGCTTCTTTGCTCGGCTTTGAAGCACAAAACAGCACCTGCCCACAGAAGACACATCCCCCTCTACATGAGCAGCCCCTGTGCCTCTCTGCCGACAGCGTGAAGAGGACACTTGCTGCTATCAACACCCGTAAGGCAACAGGTCCAGACAACATCCCAGGTCGTGCGCTGAAGGACTGCGCAGGGGAGCTTAAGGATGTCTTCACAGACATCTTTAACACTTCCCTGAAGCAAGCCATCGTCCCATCATGTTTCAAAGCTGCCACCATCATACCTGTGCCGAAGAAAACTGCTCCATCCTGCTTCAATGACTACCGCCCTGTGGCACTGACACCCATCATCATGAAGTGCTTCGAGCGGCTTGTCATGTCACATATCAAAGCCATTCTCCCCCCCACCCTGGACCCCTTCCAGTTTGCATACCGAGCCAAGCGGTCTACAGAGGATGCAATCTGCTCTGCCCTCCACCCAGCCCTCACCCACCTGGAAAAAGAGACTCATATGTGAGATTGCTGTTTATAGACTTCAGTTCTGCATTCAACACCATAATACCACAACAACTCATCTGCAAACTTGACAAACTGGGACTCAGTACCTACCTCTGCAACTGGCTACTGGACTTCCTCTGTCAGAGGCCCCAACTAGTACGTGTTGGCAACAATACCTCAAGCAGCATCACACTGAGCACAGGGGCCCCCCTGGCTGCGTGCTCAGTCCGCTGCTCTTCACCCTGCTGACGATGACTGCACTGCAACCTACAGCAACAATCACATAGTGAAATTTGCCGACGACGACACAACTCTGGTGGGTCTCATCACTAAGGGCTTAATTTGAGACTCAATACAGGTTGGAGGTCGACCATCTGACCACGTGGTGCAGGGACAACAACCTCCTGCTGAACGCCAGCAAGACCAAAGAGATTGTTGTTGACTTCCGGAGAGGTCACACCCAACACCTGCCACTGACCATCGACGGTGCTGTGGTGGAGAGAGCGAGCAGCACCAAATTCCTGGGGTGCACATCAGTGAAGACCTCTCCTGGACCACCAACACTGCATCACTGGCGAGAGAGCTCAGCCGCCTGTACTTCCTCTTGGAAACTCAGGCGTGCAAGTGCTCCACCAGCCATCATGACCACATTCTACCGAGGCACCATTGAGAGCATCCTCTCCAGCTGTATCGCTGTGTGGGGGGAAGCTGCACTGAATACAACAGGAAAGCCCTGCAGCGCATAGTGAACACAGCTGGAAGGATTATTGGTGCTTCACTCCCCTCCCTGAAGGACATTTACACCACCCACCTCACCCGCCAAAGGCGACCAAAAAATTGTGAGTGATGCAAGTCACCCCGCCACAATCTGTTTGATCTACTGCCCTCTGGGAAGAGGTACAGAAGCCTGCGCTCCCGCACTACCAGACTCACCAACAGCTTCATACACCAAGCTGTAAGGATGCTGAACTCTCTCCCTCCTCTCCCCCCCACCACCCTCAGCTACATAACATCCTGGACATTGGACCCAAAATGGCCGCCTGCACTACTCCACTTGCACACTTGTACACTTTACAACTTGGTGTTGTTGTCCTGAAAACACAACACTTCTGCTGCTCTTACATAACTTGCACCACTATCCCACTTTCTTTCTTACTTAGGTCAAACAGAACTACCCAAGCCTTTTATTGGCCTGACTTTGCACTAGTATTTTATTGACTGTCTATGCACAATTTCAACCAAATTTTGCTGCTCTTATTTTTCACTATTATATGTGCCCTCTTATTTACTTATTTACTTACTTTTTTGTTTACTTGAATGTTATGTTTGTCTGTGGACCTAAATTGGCAAAATATGTCTTGTCTTCACCGTGGGATAGTGAGAAACGTAATTTCGATCTCTTTGTATGTCTGGAACATGTGAAGAAATTGACAATAAAGCTGACTTTGACTTTGACTTTGAGTGTCTCCTGTCAGACCTTCTCGAGTCAGTCAAAATAATATGTCAAGCTATGCCAAAAGAAAAGCAACGGAAGTTAATAAGGCCCTTGTGATGAAGATTTCCTTGGCTTGTGGTGTGCCATCATCCACATTAGAAGAATGCTCAAATTGCAAGGACATGGACATTCTGATGGACCTGCTGAAAGAAAAGATTGCGGTGTCCCCAAGGCAAATGCAGATCCAACTCCTTACTCTGGTACCTGACAGCTGGACTGTGGAGAAAGTAGCAGAAAAATGTAATGTGTGTCCATACAAGGTGAAAGCTGCCCGGAAATTACGGCAAGAGCATGGTATCCTTGCAGAACCTGAGGCGCAGAGAGGGAAACGTATATCACCAGAAATTGAAGCAAGAGTCAAAACTTTCTATGACAATGATGAATTCACCAGATTACTTCCAGGGGCAAAGGACTACAAGTCTGTTAAGTCCAGTGACACAGGAGTGCGGGAACACAAGCAAAAACGACTGATCCTGATGAATTTGAATGAACTCTTTGAAAATTATAAAACCCAATTTCCTGAAGACAAAATAGGACTGTCAAAGTTCTGTATACTTCGACCCAGTCACTGCATCACTGTGGGGTGTCGAGGAACACATTCTGTATGTGTGTGCCAAATTCATCAAAACATAAAACTAATGCTGGCTGCCCTGCCAAGTGGAGACCAGAGGATCACCTACCATGACCTGATGGCAAAGCTTGTGTGTTCAGTAACATCAAAACTTTGTTTGGTGCAAAGATGTCCATGCTGCCCTGGGGTTGGTGTACTCAAGAGATACCTGGAGACCTTGTGTGAAGTAGATGAAATGGCTGATGATTATGATGTTGTGTTCAAGAAATGGGTTTCAACTGATCGCACCAGGGGCGCCTGCAGGAATTAATGCTATTTTGCTAATGCTAATTAATGGTATCACCACCCCATAAAAAAATCACTTTTTTAGGTCCGTTGCATTGGTCAGTCAGCAAAAAAAGCCTACATAGCATAACAACATCCACATGCAATAATACAACAACGACAACGTCTACAATGACCTATTCATTTGGACAACTTGATACAGCCCTATACAGGCTAAAGTTACCTTTAGTTTTGTTCTAGCGTAACGTGACGTCTGGTTTAGTGCAGTCTAACGTTCTGACAAGCACACCAATTGCCTACCTTGTTCTTGTCCATCTGGAATAACTCCTAGCGTTGCTGCCTCCATCCTTTCTGTTTTCGTTGTTTAAAACTTGTGATATCCATGATGAGTATTGAGTTTGTGAATTAGCTCAACATTGTGTGCTGATAACCATATATAGATAGCCGAGTAAAAGAAAACAACAAGTAGCCTATTGCGTGCCTGCGTGCGTATTCTCTCTCCTGCTCAAACAAAATGTGTTCACTAACTTTACGTAATAGAAAATGGTAAATAGCCTGATGGCATGCAGCTAATGGGATACTGTGCATAGTTGGGAAGGTATGGTGGGCCAATTTGGTGTGAATACACACACACACAAGGGAAATGTTCTCTCGCTGTTGAGTAGCCTGATGGTACGCACAGTGCGTACGGACGTACACCTGCAGGCGCGCCTGGATCGCACCACACTTCAAACATGCTCTAGCACGTTGGTGGATTTTGTTGATACTGTTGTGAAGAACACTGACCAACTGACAAGTCATCATTTCATCTCGAAACACCAAGCGGCATTCTTGTCCACCTTAAAAGAACAGCTGGGACAAAATGAAGCAATAATTATCCTGGATTTTGCAGAGAATTATAGCTTTGTGGTACAAGATGCAGTTCAGGGATTTCACTGGGAGAATTCCCAAGCAACACTTCATCCATTCGTTGCTTATTTCAAGCAGCTTGGTGAACTGCAACATGAGAGCATGTGTGTCATAAGCGATTGTCTGCAACATGACACAATAACTGTGTACAGATTCCAGAAGGATGTCCTGAGCTACCTGCAAAAGACAG
Organism: Alosa alosa; assembly: GCF_017589495.1. NCBI lineage: Eukaryota > Metazoa > Chordata > Actinopteri > Clupeiformes > Clupeidae > Alosa > Alosa alosa. Next base: position 6,544,783 of record NC_063201.1, read on the forward strand.
CACCCCATGTAAGCAATTTTTTTTACTTCTCAGATGGAGCTCCATCTCAGTATAAAAATTTCAAGAACTTTGTGAATCTTGTGTGTCACCAGCTTGATTTTGGATTTGAAGCCGAATGGCATTTTTTTGCTACATCCCATGGCAAGAATGTCTGTGATGGTGTGGGTGGCACTATTAAAAGGGAAGCAGCAAAAGCCAGTCTCCAAGCAGCAACTTCAGGACACATTCTGACACCAGCAGATTTATATGAGTGGGGCGTAGGACATATAAAAAATGTCCATTTTCTTTTCATATCAAATGAAGAGGTAATATCTCATACTGCTGAACAGAGGATGCGATTCTCCAAGGCCAAAAGAGTACCTGGTACTCGGCAATACCACTGTTACATCCCTACAGAGGACGGCAGACTCAAAGTAAGTCGGGTGTCTGGGGAAGACAGTCAGTTGACTATTGAAATATTTACTGAAGAAACAATTGAGATGCCTGATCACACTAATGCTGCATCAACAGTGTCTGTCACATTAGACCAGTGTCGTATTGGGGGCTATGTTGGGTGCATATATGATGACAACTGTTGGATTGGTATGATTCGTGACAAGAGTGAAGCAGAATCAGACATCCAGATATGTTTCATGCACCCACACTATCCCGCACCATCGATCCACTGGCCATCTAGAGAGGATATTTGTTGGATGCCATTACAGTGCATCATTGCATTCCTTAGTGCACCTGCAACTGTCAGTGGGAGGCAGTACCACCTTGATCTCAAAGACAAAGCTGCTCTACACTCTGCACTTCAAATGAAACGAAAATGAGGCTAGTTATGATTAAATGTTATGAATGATAATGCTGTAAAATTAAGTACCATGTTTGTTTTGTGCTTCATCTGCCTCTGATGATTTATTTCTTATGTTTTTTCTTTCAGTTATTATGTTTGTCATTATTGGAAAAAGTACATTTTGTCCATATTTAGTGTGGAAAATAAAGAAGAAAGATTCGCATAAGACAAGTTGGTGTTTTTAAAAAGAAGGAATCATGGAGAATAAAGAAAAAAAATATAAAAAAATCTTTGTACATTCCCACAAGGTCTTAGGGTGCTCTGAAAATGAGATCCAAATTTTTTTTTTTTTTTCAGATTTGTGAGGTCTGCTGTTCAAACACTGATAGAGTTTCGTTTCTGTTTATTGTTTTTTCTGAGGGTGTTTGTACTTATCTCAATAAGGGAGAAAAATCAAAAGCCTGTGTTGAGAACAAATACGTCATCTGAAGGCCTAAACAGAGCCCAGCCAAAAACTCCGAAAAAATCAACTTTGAGGGACTTCTATGACCATGCAGGATCATCCAGACCAAACGTATACTATTCCTATTTATGTACCAGCATGCAAAATTTGAGCCTCCTACATGGTTTAGTTCTTGCGCTGTGGGCTTGTGAACTTTGACAAAAAAAAGAGGCCGACCAAAATCGACACTCCCCTCCCCCTGTAAAACTGGCTGTATCTTGGAAAGTATTGATCTTACATAAGAGTAATTTTACAGTGTGTCTCCTGGGTAACATAGGTACACCTGATAATTTTTTCAGAATTTTTTGAAACCTAAGTGCGTGGGCCCTGGTTCAATTGACGTGGAATGACCCTCATGTTTGTCCAGGACCGTCATTACAATGTTGTCTTTTACAATGTTGGTACAGCACCGTCTTGACAATGTTAATCCTGGACCAATATCGCCATATAAGTGTAAGTATTGAGGCCACGGGTCGGTAGGGAATTTTTATTTTTTTCCCCCAGTGGCAGTAAGGGATAAGTAGAAAATCAGTCCCTCCAGGATTTCACGGGTTTTTTTGAGACTGTTTCGACCTAAAATGCCTGGATGGAAGTTGCGGTGTTTTTAGCTGTTTCTTGTGGAGAAATTGCGGGAGGGTGAAAATTGCAAAAATAGCTTTTTTTTTTTTTTTTTAATTTAGGGCAATTAAGGTTAGTAAGACCAAAATCACACTAATAATCTTGATGCTTATTAAAAAAGGATAATCAAAGGTAAACAGTAAGGATTACAGAAAATCAAAGTAGGCCTACTTTATTTGTGAAAATGCTTGGACTGAGGTAATTCACAAAGCAGTATAACCTTTCGTAGAACTGTCCAAAAAAGACAGTCACCTAAAGAGACCAGCATATAGCATATAAGCATTTAAGTTTTCGATTTCAAAATATATTGCCTATTTTAGCAGTGAAGAAATGATTCGCTGATTTTTAACACAATTTTAAAAATATTTTTAATATATATTATTCAATACAAATCATCACAGCCAACTTCAGGGAAGGTTTTGTGGTGGATTTCTATGACTTAATGGATGCATGTATGGTTTTTATAAACTTTGATATTACTGCAATTATTATGAGACTTCAAGGCCTGTACACATCTTAAACAGACCAGACCAGCAGTCAAGGAGTGGGGTGGGGTGAGGGAGTTCAGTGACACCTGGCTGGATGGTCGAGGGGGTGAAGGAGTTCACAGTGACACCTGGCTAGATGGTCGAGGTGAAGGAGTTCACAGTGAACTAGATGGTCGAGAGTGAGAGGATGATGTAATTGGATGATGTAATGGTGGTAACAGCAAGGCCAAGTAACAGGTGGCAAGATAAGAAGCCCTGTTACAACTGGAAAAAAACAGAATCTGGGAAAAAACCAGAAGGAGACAGTTTGCATATAATTTATGCATGATGAGACAATGGGTTCCACCAATAGTTGTAACCTTGGTGGATGCTGATAGGCCAACAGGTGTCTTTCGAGGGTGGCGAGAGGGCCCAACCCCAAGGTTAAGGAGTATAAAAGATAGGTCGCAGCCACCTGTTAGTCAGATCTCATCGGGGGCGCCAGCTGATGACATCTCACATCACCCTATTGCTTGACACCTGGTCTGGACATCGTTTAGGCTGGACTATCACTGCAATACGGTAAATAAAGATCAACAGTCTTCAGAGATCTCCTGTCTGCATTGTCTCCTTCGGACGCTTTGTTCCAGAGTGCTAATTAGTAAGTAGTTAAGTGATAAATTGTTCAGTGGATTCGGAAGTGGGCCGGTTTTTCCACGACACAGTCTCGCCAGGTCTTGCAAGAGCACCACACGCTAGGTCAAAAACATTAGAAAGAGTGACTGACCACGGTGCTGAGGAGGGAGTTCCATCTCCATTACGGGCCGAGCGGAGTGGGTGATGGGCCGCGTCGCGCTTATTGTCAGAGTGCCGAATCTGTCGGTGATAGCGACACAGATGAGGAGGAGGAATTATGGAGCCCAACAGCAGTAGAAAGGTGGTTTTGTGAACAGAAAACTATATTTACCTTAAACAAGTCCTTTGACCGAAATGTAAGTGTCAGAAGAGTGACAGGCTTAAACAGAGCATATTTCATAAAAGATGCTATATTTCCATTTCTAGAAAAAAAACTGGGATTTTGATGGAAAACTAGTCAATGTTTAGCTTAGGATTTCCCAGGAACAGAGGCATCTAGAAATGAACGGTCTGTACCCACTGAGAGCTTAAAGTCTCACTTTTCAAATGAGCCATAGTATGTGTCCATAGCTATAACATAGAATAAGCTGTGGCTCTACAAATATCGTCAACAATGATCTAGATTGCCAAAGCTTCCCGAAAACAGCGCGGCATTCAAAGTGTTAAGCTGCTCTTTTGTGGATAGAATTCATTAACCACACCATTTACCATGCCTAGGTTAACAGAGCCCTCTAGTGGTTGTAGTGATGTTAAACACAAGACACCCCCCACACACACACCCTTCACAATTCCCTCTCCCCATACCTTTTTCCATCTCTCCATCCCTCATTCTCTTCATTTGCTGAGCCCTCTCTATCCCTCTCTCTTTCTCCACCATGAAAGGTGATAAATTTTTACAGTTCTAGGTTTGGAATGAACCAGTAGTGATGTTTGTCCTTCTTTATGCTTCTCTCATCTTCTCAAAAGAACTCTGGATCTCATTCATAGTGACCACTGGGTCCTTGGTTACTTGTCTTACCAAGGCCCTTTGTCCCGGATTACTCAGTTTGGCTGAGCAGCCAGATCTAGGAAGACTGTTGGTTGTTTTCCATTTTAGAATGATGGAGGCTACCGTGCTCTTGGCCACTTCCGATGCTGCCGAAATATTTTTGTATCCCTCCACAGATCTGTGTCTTCACACAACCCTGTCTCGCAGGTTTTACGGACAATTATCTTGACCTCATGGCTTTGTTTTCACTCTGACATACACCATCAACTGTGAGACCTTATATAAACCTTTGTATAAACCTTATACAAAGAACTTTTCCTCTGTCGCACGCACACACGCTATTTATTTATCCAGCAACGGCTTTGCAAATAACAATGTCCATAGACAAGGTAGAATATGTCGCGAAGCGAATGCAGAAGTGCCGTTCACCCTGTTACGAGTTGATGAACACTGAAACAATTTTGGATACATTATTTTAAGGTACAAAAAAGTCTTTTGTGTTGCTATAAGTAATCTATCTATCTTTATGGGCCCTATCATGACATTCTAAAGTGCATCGTCACTCGTCAAAAGTCTATTCAAATTTAGTAGGATGTCCATTGGGAGGAGTTTCGTTATCAAACGTGGAGCGCATGGCGCAACAAGGTGTTCCTAGGTTTTTTAATCAGTCATATGGGTGTGTTTGGATCGTAACATCATTTTAAACCAATGAGAATGACATCTGTCCCTTTAACGGCGCAAAGCGCGATATGTCAAAATAAATGCATCGGTATTTTGGCATTCAACGGCGCATTTGAAGGTGGCTGCTTGCGAGACCGTATGGAATAGTCATTCTTAAACCATGCTTTACTAAAACCTAGCCTAGCCTTCACGCATTTGCACTCGTCTATTATTTGAACTCATTGGCAAAGTGAAACTAACTTCACCAAGGAGTCAGTCAACGACAAGACAGTTATATGCAGTTACTTTCACTATTGACTGACAATGGGTTACCACCGAAAACATAGGCTGGAAAAAGCAACACTTACCCTAATATTGCTCAATTGACTGAATAAAACAACATTTATCCTGCAGAGGAGTTGCTTATATCTCGTGACAGTGCGTCTTCAGCTGTGCTCCATACGTTTCTCTCGCCTCTCCCCTAATCAATTTTAACCATCATTACCAATTTGCAAATGATGGTGAATAACTACTCATCATGAGATGTACAGTATTTCGTAATATCTTTATTCTAATTATGTTTCCCATTGTAATCGTGCAATTTGTAATGCTTTGCATGGACGTGCGCTGGTGTGCGTTCATGAATGATAGAAGGATGGTGCGTGCACCTGCCAATATGACTCTTGACTCTTAAAATAGCATATGAACAACTAGCCATTGACTTCTGACCAGGTTTAGGTGGTGTATGATAGCGATTTTTAGACCACGCGCCAGGCCCCTCCCTAGGTTGTTGATTGCCACACCCCAGGGCGCGATGTTTAAAAAAATAAACGTGCAAAATACCAAATTAAACTTTGCACGGGTGGAAAACGAACTTTACGCCATGCGCTGGTGCCCAAAATACAGCCCTATATCCCTAAAACAACTTAAACCTAGCCTAGAAACCTAGCCTAGCAAATTACATCAATCAATTACATTTGCTGCCAGGGCTAGTCTAGCAACTCTCCGTTGGCTTGTGAGCTCCAGAAATCGAAACTCAATCAGGCCAATGAAATCGTCGTATAGAGTCGTTAGGTGGGCTTAACATAATGATTGATGGCAGAGTTGCAAAGGTTTGGCTTGAATTCCCTGCTACTTGAAAACAAATAAGATGGATGTTGCTGTTGGTGAACAGTGTGACACGAGTTAAGCTTTTATTAAGTTGGCAAACGTTTGAACTAGCCAACTAGCTCCGCTGGTGGGAAACGCATGGGACTCATAGCGCTGCCGCTGTCCTATTGCGTGCAGAGGGAATTTGAAAGACAACTGATTATCCTGCCCCTCGGACTGAGCACTGCGAACGGTGAGTACCCAGACCCTACATTTTAATGTGGGTCTGGCTCGTCAGGCTAACTTAAACCCTGATTATTTTTCTGATTAGTTGGAGATCCACCAGGTACTAATCAGGTTTTAAGCTGTTTTATAGATAGATAGATAGATAGATTACTTTACTTCATGCACAAAACGATCCACCAGGTTCTCTAACTAATCAAAGTTAATTAATTTAAGAAAATATTAAGGGTTTAAGCTGTTTTATAGATGACAGATAGATAGATACTAGATAGATAGATTACTTTATTCGCCATGGCCATGCTACTCAGGAATGGATTACTGCACGGGCTTACCGGGTCCAGGGGCCCAAGAGGTCAGGGGGCCCTGAAGCCCAAGCCTTTGCATGGAATCATTGCCTCAATATCATCAAATCAGGATGTAGGCTATGAATTAGATTGCATTTAGTATTGGCCATCCCCAAAATGCACCAGAATACAGGAAATCACATCAAACAAATTAAAAATGTTCTGGGGGAGGACCCCCAATCCCCCCGCTCCCACATATATGACAATAAGTGGGGGGGCCCTTAATACATCTAGGCCCAGTGGCCCGAAAGTTCATAATCTGCCCATGATGCTACTCATTGTTAAAAGTTTGAGAACCACTGACCTAAAGATCACCCAAAAAAGCACCTACTGTATAAGAGCGCCAACAGGAGATACCACAACTCTAATAATATCTACAAGAGCAGTTACAACCACAAGAGGAACTACAAAAGCAGCTATATAAATGATATGAAGTGGGTTGGGAAATGATAGATGTTGTCTGCTCCTCTAGAGAGATGCACAAACCAGTTTTGCCCCACATACATATCTCAGTTACGTTTGGTAAGACTTAGTGTAGCAGCAGTTTCAGTTATTGACTTGTGCTGATGTTACAATAATCTTGAAAGACCCTAATAAATAAATGTATTTGGAAGACAACTATTCTACATAATAATGTGCAGCAGTATGGAACCAATTAGCCCAAACTGGTCTTGGCAACACTTTGGCCTACCAATGTAAACTTATAGAAAAGAGCCTTAAGGTGTTTGTACATCGTTTTTATTGAAACTCTTGAGAGTAATCACTGTGGAAACGTTAACTTTCTGTTACAACCTTATCATGGACAAATCACAGTCAAGGCGATATCTGCTACCAATGCACCTTTCGTGCCATATTGCTTTAATATATTCAGGTTATTTATTCAGGCTATACATTCAAGTTACATAGATCCTGTAAGTTACTTTAGAGGCTTGCAGGCTAACAGGGATGGGTTGTGGTGACATTTCCACAGTTTTGTACTTTCATGGAAATTCTCCAAGTTCCTTCTTCATCTTATCAAACTCATCAACAACCTTCTGACTCAGTTCAGCTACCTGGAGGATGTTATCTAGTGTCGTTGTGTTCTCTTTCTCAAACTCTATCTTTGTTTTAAACTTTATATCGTCACGATCAGGTCTTGGAAGGGGTTTTAGCATTTTACTGAATTTCTGCATCAGGGCCACAACTACATCTATCACCCCCACACTCATCTTCTTCACTTCTGGCACTCGTCTGAGGATCTTCTGAAACTCATCCGTTTCACCCAGAGCACTTTCATCTGAACCTGACTTTTCCTCCAGCGTTTCACACGTCGTCTTTATTTCCTCTGCTTTCTTCCTCAGTGGTTCAACAATCTCCAGCAATTCTTTCCCCAGTGTTTCTACCTTCTTTGCACCTCCACTCTCTTCACTGTCTTTCTGTATCTTTGCATAAGCAAGGGTAGCTCCACCAGCAGTCAAGGCTAGTAAACTCAGCCCTGCAGTAAATGGAGCTGCAAGGAACCCTATTCCTGAAACAATAGCTCCAGTGTTACACTGTTTGGTTCTTTTGTCCCATATATCTTTGACTTCAATAGAAGTGGCCTTCAGCTCCCCTACAATCTCTCTAACCCTTGATTCATTGTTGTCAAACTCTTGGAGGAATGAAGAAGTGTCTTTCATAAGTAAATGAATAAAGAAATCAGGTGGCGGCTCTTTGCTCAATAAATTTGGTCTTGAGGCCATTTTCTGAAGTTTCTTCCAAGCTGAACTTTCCTTGTCCCCCCCCCCCAGGTGCAGTTTGGGCATCTACTGCTGTTCAGCTCCAATGTGGTCAGGAAGACACTGTGGATACAGAAAAAGACAAACATAATTTTTTTAGCTAAAAAGTCCTCAACAAAGATACATCTTAAATAGCTGCTTTTGAGTACCCTGGAAATCCAGAAATGCTGTCTTCATCAGTTTAGCTGGTTCCCCGGAATGGTGGGGAAAAAGTAATGTGCATCATTGCTCTTTGCCAGAGTGTCTCGCAGAGACAATTCCATTGTGCTCTCGTGAGAACTCTGGATTTCCAGGGTACTCTTTTACTATGTTTTATCTTATTGTTGTGGAATGTCTCTATGTCAGGGCTGCCTTGCAAAAGAGGCTGAAGGTCTCAATGGGTTTTCACCTGGTTGAAAAAAGGTGAAATAAAAAAATAATGAAGTGGTACATCTTGTAATCTAGTCATTTATATCTGTAGAATGTTGTAGGATATGTGTTGATGAGCTGTGATTGGCCTGATGAGAAACGCCATCATGTAAATGTGATGCCCTTGATCGCCTGTTGAATGCTGCTGGTGTTGAACACGAAATGTCTATTAGCACCTGTGTAGTTAATAAAGATGAGTAAAGAAATCCGCCCTCTGAGCCATTCTACACCATCTAACTCAGAAGCCCCGACTCTAAATTTACAATAATTATTTTATAAACCACCGGATGTAGTAGTGTCCCATAGGTGGACACTTGCAGGTTTGAAGGAAAATTGCAACTTTTCGTGAAATGAGTATGGTGGATTTTCATGATTTAAAGGGTTGTAATCATGGGTTTATTGCATGGGTTTTCATGTTTTAGAAGAATGTAGTCATGAGTGTCATAATGTCACTGCATGTGCTGTGAGCAGGGTGAGGTCATTGCCAACTGTCACCAACTATCAGAGGACAGGGGTGAGTGGAAAAGTACTGGGGGTACCAGGATGAGAGCATCTCCTCCTTACATGGTCAAGGGAAGGGGGGTGTTATCCAGTTGGTGAGCACCGGACAGGACAGGGAGTAGGAGGCCGCTGTGTCTTATGATTTAGGGCCTGTCCAGCTAGGAAGAGAATCAGATAAGAAGGCCCTATTTCCCCAAACTGGAAAGAACCAGAAAACCATTATTTTACATATGTTTCCTATGCATTAGACAGGTTTGCATATAGTTTTATGCATGATGGGAAGATGGTTTCCACCATGCGAGGTACTGATTGGTGAAGGGAGTTGTTGGAGATGACATGAGAGGGTGGCACGTCTCAAGGGCCGAGGAGTATAAAATATAGTGTATAGCCCTCCGTAGGCAGATCTCGTCGGGGGCCCCAGCTGATGACATCTCCTCCCTATTGCTTTGATGGTTGGTCTGGACTTTGGTTAGGCTGTACTATCATTGCAATATGGAGAATAAAGGTCAACAGTCTCCAGAAAATCTTCTGTCTACATTGTCTCCTTCGGACGCCTTGTTCCAGAGTGCTAAATTACTAAATAGTCAAGTGGTAATTGTTAATTGAAAAATTGGATTCGGAAGTGGACATTCCCCACAACATGAGCTTATTTGTCATCTACCCCAGAGTTAGATAGGAGGATATATACTTTTCTCTGCTGTGTGCATGCAGTAGCCCAGTTTGACACCATTAGCTTAGCACAGGAAGCAGATTGAACCAGTTAGCCTGTAGCTTTTTAAAATAAAAAACCTTTCTTTTATAAACCTTCAAACATAATAATAGCCTATAGATGAACACTTGCAAGTTATTCTCACAAACCAAACCATGGAACAATGGATGTTAAGCTGCACCATGCGGTTAATGGCAGACAGAAGTGAGAGCTCAGAACACCTGGCACATTGGTTAATATACGAGGTAGATCCTAGCCCGATCTTAACATAAACCCAACCATCATACTGTATCATGAAAGTTAAATGCCACTTGAATGTCAACACATTCCGAAATATTATGCCCAAAGACAATTTAATGCCTATCAGTATGGATTGCAAAACTGTCTGCAGTGGTTAATATCCCTTGTTAATGTTCTGTCAGTTAATTCAAGCTAAAGATATGTAAATGCACTTTCAGAAATGCAGTGTTATTTTCCTATTTGTACCAAGACAGGTCTACTGTAAGTAAAGTCTAAATACATCAGAGTAAAAGCTCATGACTACTCAAAGTGCATCACACAAGGACAACGTATTCAATCAGTAAGTTGCTCTAGGATTAAAATGATATACCTTTCCTTAGAGCTTGATCCACTGTTCTCTGTTCAGCCAGGCAGGTGTTGTGTTGCAGAGTGTACTTGTCCAAGACGTGTTTATAACTTTTATGACTTCATGATATGGGACTTTGCCTTACCCTGATATTTTGCCCTCAGACTAGTGTTGCTATCACCAGACCAAGCTCAATCATTTATGATTGAGAATTGGTCTGGGAGTCTGCAATGTATTTTCTACTGCACAAAAGGCGTGATCAACGGGCATAGTTCAAATGACTCTGTACGCAACTGGATAGTCATTCACCAATCAGAACATTTTTTTTTTAGTAGCCATAGGTGTGTAGATTTGAACAAATTCTGGTTTGGTTCTCAATGGGAGCATTTACTGCCTTAAAAATCTGATTTTGTTTACCGTGTTGTGAGTTTGTGCTGGGCTGGTGGGTGCCTTATTTCCGCGTATTCAGCACAACGGTTAAATCAACGGTTAAACCTATCCAGATAAATAGACTGCAACAGTCCCACCCCCTGCTGATTCCAGAAGTAAGAAGTCAATACAATTTCTCCATTGACAATTTCTCCGCCTTTTTCTGTTCGATTTTTACTCGAAATGATATGTTGTATGATTATGAGTCACTTCGTAGCTGGTTAGCCTAAGCCGGACTCTCGATTGGAGAAATGAATGGGAAACTTACTTCTGGAAACTACTGTAAGCGCTCTCGGGGAGGAGCGGGACTCTGTGCTCTCTGCGTCATTGTCTGTCTCAACTCTGTAAAATGAAGTTAAAATGGAGGAAAGACAGCTAAGCACACCACATCCTGTCAAGTAGCCTATAGGCTAATCCTTTCAGACAAACCATTAAAATACACTATTTATACAAGTACCAAACTAACGTGTAGAACACATTTTTAACAGTGTTATTTTGGTTACGTTGACATATCAACCAGAAGGGTTATGCTAGTCTACAAAAAAGATGAATCCTCCTTTTGAATGTCTGTGTTCCTCTTTCTATTTACGCTTAGCGTCAGGGTTTTCCTGATTGCAACAGTAGCATTACACCTAGCTAAAGAAACAAACGTGTCTTCTTTTTGGGCTAGATTCCTATCCATAACATGACGGTAAAATTATTTTAATTTAAACAATGCAGCCTAACTATTGTGGCATTTTCATTTACCAGAACTATAGGCTATTTAAAAAAATAAAAAAACTCTAAATCCAAGGAGAAGTGAGAACATCAGGTGAGCAGCTGCATGAGAGCAGGCAAAGAGCTGCATGCGTTCGCCACCCCTGCTATAGCCTATCGACACAATAAGTTGGTATGGTCATTGAAGTCAACATTATTCACAATTCGTATTGCTCTTTTCTGAACTGTGCACACTGACTGTAGGGTGGTTTTGCAGGCATTTCCCCAAATCTCAACACATTACGTTAAATAAGGTAGAATCAGTGTGCTGTAGAGAGGGTTCATAGATCTGTAGTTAAGAAAGCGTCTGACTTTACTCAACACCCCGATACTTCTGGAAATTTTGGATCATACATGGTTGTGGGTTCCAACTGAATTTGTGGTGTATTATCACACCCTAAAAAGATATTGTCATACACTCTCTCTAACTAAACAGTTTCCATCCTTAAGCTTACCCGAGCAGTTGAATGTGTTTTTCGATCTCGAAAAATCTTTTTTTTTTTTTTTCAAATTTAAAGATAACTTGTTTACATCAAACCACATTTTTAATTTACCTAATTCTATTGTCACCTTCTCCATTAGCCTCTGTAAACAATTGTCTGAACAGAAAATGTTGGTGTCATCTGCAAAAATGTCATTTAAATATATGTCATTATATAACTATCGAACTCTGTGGCACCCACACTTGATGCTAGCTAGCTTGGACATGGCGTTGCCCACTTGTACATACTGACTCCTATTTTAGATATAGCTTTTCAGCCATTCCAGCCCTAAACCTCTATTTCCAAACCTTTCCATTTTCTCTAACATAATATTATGGTCATGGTCTATGGTGTCAAATGCTTCTATTTATGTGATCATGGTGACCATGTGCTCCACAGCCACCTCAGAGAGTCAGTGAGTCAGAGTGAGAGAGATGAGTGAGTCCACTCATGCACTTGCAGTGCTCCATGCACACTTAGTTCAGTAGAGACATATTATTATGACCACCGCACAGCGAAGTAGGTTTAGTCAGATTTTTTTTTCTTTTTTTTTTTTACATGGCCAATTTTCCGTCAAGGATTCCCGGGACACTGAAAGACCGGGGTACACGAAACTTGGTGGGCATGTAGCTCCACATGGATAGCATTACATTACATTACATTAAGCAGACACTTCTTGACCAAAGTGATTTACATATGTCAGCTATATTACAAGGGATCACATTGTCCCCGGAGCAACTTGGGGTTAAGTGTCTTGCTCAAGGGCACAACAGTAGAAGCCGGGAATTGAACCTACAACTTTCAGGCTACTACCTTCAACGCTGGAAGAACCTCCCATTATCCATCATGGGCAGAATCTCAGTAATCAAAATGACAATACTGCCCAAAATAAACTATCTATTCTCTATGATTCCAACCCAGCCCACCACCCTCTGGTTTAAGTCTCTCGATTCATTAATCACTAAATTCTACTGGAAAGATAAGACCCCAAGGATCAAACTCGCCCACTCTCCAAAACCAAAAGCAATGGGAGGACTAGAGGCCCCACACTTCCAGCACTATGCCCTGGCCAACCAGCTCCACTTCATCCACAAATGGCTACACCCCACCCCCTCAGACAACACCTGGTTAGACCTAGAACAAACAATCTGTAAAGAAATTAAAATCTCAGATCTCCCTTTCTGCAGTCAGTCGGTCAAAAACATCCATCCTTCAAAGCCCCAACAATTTCAGCTACTCTGACAGCCTGGTGGAGATTCTACCACATCACTGATTCACCTATAGCACCATCAATTCGCACCCGATTTGGAATAACCCAGATTTCACCGTCAATAAAAAACACTTAACTTTCACACATGGATGGGAAAGGGCATCACTCACCTTCAACACATTCTTCAAGACAATAATCTGGCCTCATTTTTCCTGTTTGGTCCAGAAGCCGCGGCATCGAGAGTAAACACTTCTTACAATACCTGCAAATTAAATCATCTATCCTAGGAAAAATTAACATCCAGACAGCTAACCTTGACATTCCCCACCAATCTCAGAGCTGCTTAATATTCCCTCTCCCAAAAAATACTCTCCCAAATTTACAAAATTATATCTTGTTCAGAAAAACAATTGGCCTGCCATATCACAAATGGGAATCAGACTTATCAATTACTCCCGGTGCCGACTTCTGGACCAAAATGTGCAAAAACATCTACCTCATGACAAAGAATAGTAATCTACAACTAATACAATACAAGGTTCTTCACAGATTCCACTTCACTGCACATAAATTGGCAAAATGGGGTTTGGCTCGGATCTTTGCACTCACTGCACACAAAATAACCCAGATACATACATTCATGCGGTTTGGCATTGCACTCCAATCAACCACTTCTGGGTGAGTGTCACAAAATCTCTCTCTTCCATCTTTGGCTGTCACATCCCAGCATCCCCTTCCTTATGCATACTTGGTGATACATCCACAGTCAATTTAAGCAACTCCGGCAATAAAACACTACTGGTAGCGCTGACTATCGCCAAGAAAACAATCCTCATGAACTGGAAATCTAAGAAAAAAGCTCACATCACTCATTGGAAAAACTTGTTAACAGACTATATATCATTAGAAAACCTATCAACTACAAACTTAATCAATACTCAGGATACAACCTCTCCTTGGTACCCCTTTATCACCTACTTACAGTCCTGACCCTCTTTGCCTGAGTTCCATCTCCACACGATCATAACACACTTCATCAACAGATACACATATCATCGAACACTAGGCAGGGGAGGGTAGCTGGAACTATTATTGTTATTATTATTATTATTATTAGTAGTAGTAGTAGTAATATAAATAGCATCCCCTTCTTTCCCTCCCCCTTTTATTTACATTCTCTGATAACTTTACTAATTTCACTCTTTCTCTCTGCCTCTCCCATCGTTATTCTGCCGGGGCCCCATTGGATGGCTTGGGAGACTTCGGTCCTGGCGAATCGCTGTGTGGTTTTGGCAGTGGTTGGGTCCTGTGGGTTATCTATTGGCCCTGGGCCCCCCGTGTGCACCCTCCTCATGCAGCTCATGCACCGCCTTGTCCTGGAAGCACACAGCACGCTTTACTCTCTTTTAATCGCACTACATGTTAGGTGACATACATAAACAAAAACTACAAAACAGGCTAGGTTAAGAGTGGAGTGCAGGTAGATGCCTCATCAGGTGTCTATCTGCATGCCTCACTTATTTTAATGCACACATTGTTGAGGCATACATCTTACACAGGGTAAGTGTGGTGTGCATGGGGAAATCCTGACAGATATTCACCATGCATGCCCACTTCTTTTAATGCTACATTCTAGATAGATCCCTCAACCTAGCCATTCACATACTGTACATATTTAGGTCAAGAGTGGCGTGTTGGGTGAAGGTCTGGGGGCGAGGTGTGGTTGGTCGTGGTAGTGGGGGATGTGTGCATATGCTGGGGGCCTGAGGCGATGGGTGGCACGGGTCCTCCCCTCTGTCAGCTCGTCGCAGTATAACTGCAGGGGCTGGGTGGAACTGTGGCCATTAATGGGTGCCCAGGTTGGCAATCAGTCAGGCAATCAACCAGGCAATCAGTTATTCCTATTATTATACTTATCATTAATAGAATAATTACAACTCCTCTTCTGAAACCCTCCCTCTCTCCCTCTCTATGTTCCAGCTTCTCTCCTCCTGGCCCAACAGCAAACCAGCCTTATACATATCTTTTACACACACACACACACACACATACATCCTCACATACTCACTACCCCTCACCCCCATCCCCACCCCATCCCAACACCACCTCATTCACACTCTTAGAGCTACCATCCGCACCCCCCCATCCCCTTCTTTTCATTCCGGTCATCAATTTCATCCCTGATAATCATATCTGTAATCATCCTGGGCATAAATCATCCTTAGCCTTTCTCTTATTAATGTTATGTTGTGTTATGTTTGTGGAAGCCAAGTCAATGTGATGTCTTGTTAAGTTACAGTATGTGTTTATGTAATGTACGTCTGTTTGTCGTATGTAGTATTCATGTGCATGTCGTAGTGTTGCATTTTCTGTAATGTCAATGATGTTTGCAAATAATAAAAAAATAAATAAATAAATAAATCATAAAAAAGAAAAAAAAAAAAAACTTTCAGGCTACTACACGCTAGCCCAGCTCCTTAACCACTACACTACCACCACCCTAATCCTTAGCATGGAACCATCGTTTTTCGTATTGATCTGTAGCCCCCACGCTGGACTGGACCCCCCGAAAGGAGGGTAGGGCAGACACAGTTTTCTGTGAATATCTTGGGAACCGTAGGGTTTAGGAGGACCACCTTTTTTTTGTATGTTGATCTTAAGGGGCCATGTCAAACCATCCCATAACCACTCTTTTCATGTTTAGCGCCACAGGTGTTTTAATCACAATAACTCTGGCTGACATGGTCAAAACTGTACAAAAAGTGTAGGATCATTATGACACCCTCCGAATGCATGTGAAGTTTTGTGGACTTTCGTTCATGGGGAGCCATACAATAAATGAATGTATGTGTACATTTAGTGACCGTACACCAACAGAGTTTTCTGTGAATATCTTGAGAACTGTAGGGCCTAGGATGACCAATTTTTTGTGTATTTTTGCCTCCAGTGGTCAAGAATTTCTCAGAATTATGAACAGGCAAGATGAGGATGGTGTTGTATCAAATGTTTTTACATGTGAAATCTATGAACTAATCATGTTTTGGTACTTGTTGTCTAGCAGATACCAGTGAGAATTGAGTGTGCATAATGCAATTCAGTGAGACAGTTAGAATCTTATATGCCTTTCACCTTTTGTTTTTAGCCAGCAGCCAGACCAGCAGATACCCTAACTTTGCTGAATTACTGAAGCTAAGCAGGCCTAGTTAGTACTTGGATACGAAACCTCCTTGGAAGACTAGGGTCCTGCTGGAAGCGGTATTGGTGGCTGGCCAGTAGGTGGCACTCTTCCCGGTGGCCAAAAGCCACCAAACAAAATCAATCACAATGTCCTATTGCAGTGACAGGGACACTGTACTGCAGGAGATGTTTTCCTTTGCATGAATGTTAAATCGAGGTCCTGACTCACCATGGTTGTTAAAGATCCCATGGCACTTATCGCACAGAGTAGGTGGTTCCCTGATTTGCTTTATTTATGTACACATACTTAAAGACACACACACATACACAAAAACACACACACTACACATGCACGCACACATACATGCACACACACGCCACGCACAAACACGCACACAAACACATAAACACACACGCACCCACACATACAAACACACCTACAAACCTGCATGACGCACACACACACACACAAAAACACATACAGCCAAGTCAATGTGATGTCTTGTTAAGTTACAGTATGTGTTTATGTAATGTACGCCTGTTTGTCGATGTAGTATTCATGTGCATGTCGAGTGTTGCATTTTTCTGTAATGTCAATGATGTTTGCAAATAATAAAAAATAAATAAATAAATAAATCATAAAAAAGAAAAAAAAAAAAAAAAAAAAGGCTAATACACGTTTGCCCAGCTCCTTAACCACTACACTACCACCACCCTAATCCTTAGCATGGAACCATCAAGTTGCCAGATTGATCTGTAGCCCCCATCGCTGGGACTGGACCCCCTAAAAGGAGGGTAGGGCAGACACAGTTTTCTGTGAATATCTTGGGAACCGTGAGGGTTTAGGAGGACCACCTTTTTGTATGTTGATCTTTAAGGCCATGTCAAAACCATCCCATAACCACTTTTCATGTTTAGCCACAGGTGTTTTAATCACAATAACTCTGGCTGACATGGTCAAAACTGTACAAAAGTGTAGGATCATTATGACACCCTCCAATGCATGAAGTTTTGTGGACTTTCGCTCATGGGGAGCCATACAATAAATGAATGTATGTGTACATTTAGTGACCGTGACACCAACAGAGTTTTCTGTGAATATCTTGAGAACTGTAGGGCCTAGGATGACCAATTTTTGTGTATTTTGCCCCAGTGGTCAATGGGTCAAGAATTTCAGAATTATGAACAGGCAAGATGAGGATGGTGTTGTATCAAATGTTTTACATGTGAAATCTATGAACTAATCATGTTTTGGTAATTGTTGTCTAGCAGATACCAGTGAGAATTGAGTGTGCATAATGCAATTCAGTGAGACAGTTAGAATCTTATATGCCTTTCACCTTTGTTTTTAGCCAGCAGCCAGACCAGCAGATACCCTAATCCTTTGCTGAATTACTGAAGCTAAGCAGGCCTAGTTAGTACTTGGATACGAAACCTCCTTGAAGACTAGGATCCTGCTGGAAGCGGTATTGGTGGCTGGCCAGTAGGTGGCATCTTTTCCCGTGGCCAAAAGCCACCAAACAAAATCAATCATTAATGTCCTATTGCAGTGACAGGGACACTGTACTGCAGGAGATGTTTTCCTTTGCATGAATGTTAAATCGAGGTCCTGACTCACCATGGTTGTTAAAGATCCCATGGCACTTATCGCACAGAGTAGGTGGTTCCCTGATTTGCTTTATTTATGTACACATACTTAAAGACACACACACATACACAAAAACACACACACTACACATGCACGCACACATACATGCACACACACGCCACGCACAAACACGCACACAAACACATAAACACACACGCACCCACACATACAAACACACCTACAAACACACGCACGCACACACACACACACAAAAAAACACATACAAACACATATACACAAAAACAACCACACACTATGCACACACTCAATTACAAACACACAAAAAAGGAACAAAGTAGGAAATGAACACAATTTGACAAGCGTGACTTATTTTTCTGGAAAAAATGTGCTTGTAAGAGCCATAATGTTAATATGAAGGAAATAATTTAATTCTAAATATCTGTATTATTTTTGGAATATAGGTATAAGTATAAGTATATATACTTTTTTGATCCCGTGATGGAAATTTGGTCTCTGCATTTAACCCAATCGGTGAATTAGTAAAACACAAACAGCACACAGTGAACACACAGTGAGGTGAAGCACACATCAATCCTGGCGCAGTGAGCTGCCTGCTACAACGGGCGGGCGCCGGGGAGCAGTGAGGGGTTAGGTGTGCTGAAGGCGGGCACTTTCAGCTGCCCACTGGTCGGGCTCGAACCGCAACCTCCGTTACAAGTCCAGAGTGCTTAACCGGTAAATACACGGGTGCCCAATATTTGAATATTTGAGATTTATAAATAGCTGTTGTGCAATTTAGTATTGCACGTTATATTTGACCTTTGACTGACTTCACGGATGAGTGCAGCAAACTTAGAGATTGTGGTGAGAGACGTCAGAGCGCAACAGTCTTTGACCGTGACTACATGGAACTATTGTCACTGCTGAAGGATTTTAAGTTTGGAAGATAATTGTTTGTAAAGTGACTATTTTTATTTCACTGAATCTTTAAACGTTCAAGAAGTCTCGCGTCATCGATTTTAGTCTCTCAAGAATTAGGACAACAAGAAAACCGAAGAAAACGCCCCTATAGTGCTGGACTGGGCGGCGGTCATATTTTGTACCGCTCTGCGGTACATCTAGTTCTTTTACCATTTGGAAAACAAATGGTGCAGCACTGTTATAAACCTGCTCACACTAAAGCTTGGTCGATTCTGATCTCTCTAAAGTCTAAAGTCTAAAGTGTCCGCACTGAATGAGCCGATTGATTGATGATGTGGGACTTTTCCTTTTTTTTTTGGACTTGCCGGCACACAAGATTGTAACTGCTGTTCCAGTAAAATGGGTTTTTGAATACACAAATCACACAAATATAATTGGCTATACCAGTAATTTGAGTTAATCTTGAGCGACACAAAGCATACAGGTCCATGACATCAATAAACATTACTTTAAATTACAGACATTAAAGTGAAATTATATAGCCAATGATTATAATAGACTAAATAGAATTTGAGAATCACCAACAAATAATAATAGAGAGCAACAAGCAGTCAAGTTATCCTGGAGGGTGATAAATAACCACCAAGTATAACTGGAAAGCCTCAGTTATCATGATAGCATGATATGCAAATGAGTCATAGCTCTGTGTGGGTGGCAACTGTGTGAACCTCAAGTCATTAGAGACAAGAAAGCCTGTCCCCACCTCCCTTTACCAGATAAATGACTTGTGTGGGGAAAAACATAAATAGTTGACAGCACTGCAGATACAATTGTGTTCTCTAGTTTAAGTTTCAGTAGGTGTAACTGAAGTGTGAACTGTGAGGCCAGAATGGGATTGAAGTCCACCTTAAGTGAAATCTGTCATGTTTCCATACGTCTGTGCACTTGTTCAAAGATGATTTACTTGATGCTTGATGTGTACAGTAAATGTTACAGGATGACTTCTTCATTAAATCTAAATCTCTATGCAGTCTAGAGATGTATTTGGATTTGTAAATGTATGTATGATATTCACCACTGTGTTTTCCATGCTTAGGGTAACAGAGCCCTCTAGTGGTAGCGTTGATAAAAAACACAAGATAATAAACACACACACACACACACACACACATGCCCTTCACAATTCCCTCTCTATATCTTCCTCCATTTCTCACCATCCCACATTTTCTTCCTCTACAGCTCCCTCTCTATCCCCCTCTTTCTCCACCATTCCCTCATGGGAGGAGTCAGGGTTAACAGTTCTAGGGTTGGAATGGAGATGAAGACGCATGCAGTGGAACAGATTGAGTTCTAGAATATTGTCACTGTAACATTCCGTTTTGTGTTTCCTCTGTTTCCCTGTGAACACAACGGCCATGGCTGTATGAAACTGAACTTTAGCTTTAGAAAGGAAATTACATCACACAGAGCAGAACATGCACATCATTATCCCTAGAGTACTTTATCATTCTCTCTAGTACTCTTTCTTGTTCTCTCTCTCACTCTCTCCCTCCATCTCTCTCTTCCTCCATCTCTTCTCTCTTTCCCACGTTCCAGCTCTGTTCCTCCTCATGCCACGCCCACTTCTGAGACCCCTTCCTACAGTATGTGCCTCTCAGTGCTCAGCTACATACCACACACACACACACACCTACATACCACACACACACACCCCTACATACCACACACACACACACACACCTACATACCACACACACACACACCACACACACACACCTACATACCACACACACACACACACACACCTACATACCACACACACACACACACACTACATACCACACACACACACACACCTACATACCACACACACACACCCATACCACACACACACACACACCTACATACCACACACACACACTACATACACACACACCCACATACACACACACACACCTACATACACACACACACACACACCTACATACCACACACACACACCTACATACCACACACACACCTACATACACACCCCACACACACACACACACCTACATACACACACACACACACACACACACCTACATACCACACACACACACACATACACACACACACACACACACACACACCTACATACCACACACACACACACCTACATACCACACACACACCACCACACACACACACACACCTACATACACACACACACACACCTACATACCACACACACACACACACTACATACCACACACACACACCTACATACCACACACACACCCTACATACCACACACACACACCTACATACCACACACACACACTACATACCACACACACACACACCACACACACACACCACACACACACACCTACACACCTACATACCACACACACACACACCTACATACCACACACACACACACACTACATACCACACACACACACCCACATACACACACACACACCTACATACACACACACACACACATACCACACACACACACCATACATACCACACACCTACATACCACACACACACACACACCACACACACACCTACATACCACACACACACACACACACCACACACACACACACCTACACACACACACACACACACACACCTACATACCACACACACACACACACACACACCACACACACACACCTACATACCACACACACACACCTACATACCCACACACACACACCACACCTACATACCACACCTACATACCACACACACACACCTACATACCACACACACACACACATACCACACACACACCATACACACACACACACACACACCTACATACCACACACACACACCTACATACCACACACACACCTACATACCACACACACACACACACCACACACACACCTACATACACACACACCACACACACACCTACATACACACACACACACACACACCTACATACCACACACCACACCTACATACCACACACACACACCTACATACCACACACACACACACCTACATACCACACACACACACCCACACACACACCTACATACCACACACACACACACCTACAGTGGGCAGTTACATTCCGACTTGGCCAGCTTCACTGCATGGGGTCCGCTGACAGGCTGGATCACGCTGATTTGAGCAGGGTGAGCAGGGTGTCTCGTAAAAAGAAATGGAGCCTGGAAAACCCTACACAGACTTCACCAGGCCCGTCGCTAGAAGGCAAGCAAACCAAGCAATTGCTTGGGGCCCCGAGTGGCCAGGCCCCAAGACAACCACTGGTTAAAAAATAAATGCAACGACAAACTGTGAGCACCCTTTGATAGTCAATGCAGTAAAGTGCAACGACACTGTTATCGCTTAATACCGGATCCCCCAAGGGGCCCCTCTCAGTAGTCGCTGAAAGCAGCCAGCCAGCCAGGTTTGTGGTCTCTGCTGCTGCCGCCAAATATAAAAACCCTCGCAGTCATAATGAAGCCGGAGTTATGCGTCCGAAGCCAGAAGAGAAAGGAAGAGGATGACAAGAAAAAACAAGATAGTGGTAAGTGATAAATTACACTGGATAAAATAGCTCCCACTTGTCTTGTACAAATGGTGTAACGCTGCAGCAGGAAGGCTAGCCTAGCAAAAAATGTTTATGTTAACTACCTGCCTGACGGCCCATGCTGCTTGTAACAAACTAGAACAGTTAGCACAACTTTTTTTTTCGAACGGACGGAATATGGTTACATACTGTAATATGTCTAAACATGCTTTAATGAGCTGAATTTGAGCTTACAGTTCTTTCACCAACCGATGTGTTTTACAAGCTGCCAGATACATGAAGAGAACAAGAGAAACATCCAACGCAATGCCTTGGTAGGCCTAATGTTATTAGGTTGGATTTTGTAGTCACTGCAAATTTAACACCCTCGTTTCTATGAAACTGGAAACAATTGAACCAGGAGACTTTGCCAAATATTTGTAATATTGTAGGCTACGTTACACTGACACCATGTAGGCTAACGTTAACGTAATGCTCTGAATTCGCGGCCAACATCAAATCCATAGTTCTAACTATTTGATCACCAAGTCAAAATGTCCTGGTCAACGACAAATAATTCCACTACTTTTTATTGTATAGCTAGACTACTTACCACTTCAACCTGACTTTAGCCTATCTGTTTAATCTGTAACTGTAACAGTTCAACTGTTCAAACTGTAGCCTAAAGTTAACTGTAACAGTTTAACACAAGCAAAACATTGCATGCTCAATTCAAGCGGTGAGTTGTTACGGAACATACAGACACCAATTTTAGGAAAAGGGCTGATGTTGACCGGTCTTCAGCTATTTTGCTACGGTTTACTACACATCCAGAAGAATACATTTGAGTCTTTTTAGGCTCTGGCTTATTATGGAGCATAATAGGAACAAAGTTATGATCAAATCCGAGGGGGCACGTGCCCCCTTTATTTCAATGGGCATGACGCCACTGGTCATAGGATTTGTTGATATAGTGAAATGTTCTCTTTAATTTAAAATATTTAACTGACTCAGTAACTTAGAGGAGAACTGTGTCAACAATTGATGTCAGGACCATGTTTATTCACATACAGACATCTAACAAATCCATCAGAATAAAATTAAAAGAAAAATATAGACATACCTTAAAACAAAACATAAGAATATCAGAAAAATCTAGATAAACCATACAATAAGACCCAACTAATAATTGTAGATAAAGGTTATCCTATACATTTTACATAGACTCAAACTTTACTGGAATGAGCATGCAAAACTGGCATTACCATTACAAGGCCCTATTTTTGGCGGAAAGTCTATAATTATCACGACGCAAAGCTTAGACTCGAGTTTGTTCGCCATGCCCGTCTCTTTTTTTGAGTAACGCACCAAGGGGTGTGGCAATTAATAACCTAAGGAGGGGTCTGGCGCATTATATAAAAATTGCTATCGTACACTACCTAAAACGCAATACGCCACTGACCAAGAGAAACCTGGTCAGAAATCCATTGCGAGTTGTTTATATTAGAGATGCACCGATTGCAATTTTCTGGGCCGATACCGATTTCCGATTTTGACCTGCAGATACCGATTTTAGCCGATTCGGATTTCATTTTTTCTAACCACTTCACAGCACACACAAAGAGTTAATTTCCATCTTTTCAGTGCATTTGACCGGCATAAAATCGGCATGTGACTGACCGGCCGATCGCCGGTCATGGCCGATCACGTGAAAATCGGCCAATTCCGGTCACCAGCCGATCAATCGGTGCATCTCTAGTTTATATGTTATTTTAAGAGCACATTATCAACAGTGAAGAGCACAACGCACCCTGCTTCTCTCATCCACGAACGGGCACTAGTGCACATCCATGCAAAACATCATAAATTACACGATTACAATGGGAAATACAATTAGAATAAAGATATTACGAAATTCATCTCACAATGAGTAGTTATTCACCATCATTTTGCAAACTGGTAATAATATTAATACATTTTATTTAAAGAGCGCCTTTCAGGACACCCAAGGTCGCTTTACAGATAAAACAAATAGAAGAGAGAGAGAAAAAAAAAAATATATATATATATATCAAAAAAGAGAAAAAAAATATATATAGTCCATTTAGCCATATCACAGTCCATAGGCTAGTCTGAAGAGATACGTTTTCAGTTCCTTTTAAACTGGCAGTGGATTCACACTGCCTGATGTTGTTTGGAAGTGAGTTCCATAGCTTTGGGGCTGTGTGAGAACGCTTCTCTCCCATGGTGCTGAGGTTCATCTTGGGCACCTTGAGCAGACCAGCTGATGAGGATCGCAGTGAGCGGGAAGGGTGTAGCCTCTTATAGGTCGGTTATATAATTGGGGAGCAAGGTTATGCAGGGCCTTATATGTCAACAGTAAGATCTTAAACTGGACTCTCTGGGTAACTGGTAACCAGTGTAGCTGCAACAGTACAGGTGTTATGTGGCCTGTGGACTTTGTGCCTGTTACTATCCTGGCTGCAGAGTTCTGGATTATTTGTAGGTGGTGGAGTGATTTCTGTGGAATGCCAGAGAAGATGGAATTGCAGTAATCAATGCGGGATGTAACATAGGCGCTTTACAAGTACTTCTGCACTCTGCTGACTGAGGGAGGGGCTTAGGCCTATGATGTTGCGCAGATGGAAAAAAAAGGCCAGACACACTGTTAATATGGGCAGTGAATGAAAGTGTGCTGTCTAGTATAACACCAAGACTCTTCACCTTGGTGGAGCCGGCAATGTTGGAGCCATCTATAGATAGGGAGAGTCTGTTTTCCATCTTTGCCAGCATTGTTTTTGAGCCAACAACAAGTAATTCAGTCTTGTTACTGTTCAGTTTCAGGTAGTTGTTAGTCATCCACAGATTTATATCATGCAGACAGGCAGTCATCGCAGCAGGAGAAAGGGAGGCAGTCGGTTTGGTGGACATATAAAACTGGGTGTCATCAGCATAGCAGTGAAACTGAACACCATGTTGCCTCAGGATATTTCCCAGTGGGAGGAGGTAGATGATGAAGAGCAGGGGCCCCAGAACAGACCCCTGTGGCACTCCCTTTGTGACAGCAGCACTCTCCGACTTGTGGTCCAAAATCTGGACAAGCTGTGTCCTGCCAGAGAGATAGGAGGTGAACCATTGATGAACACTGCCCTGCACTCCAATGCTGGTAAGACGCTCCAGAAGCAGCTGATGGGATTTGGTGTCAAAAGCTGCACTCAGGTCAAGGAGGATTAGGATGGAAATGAGTCCAGCATCAGCTGTGCAGAGGAGGTCATTTGTTACCTTCACCAAGGCAGTCTCTGTGCTGTGCTTTGGTCGAAATCCAGACTGAAATGGCTCAAACAGATCATTGTCCTTCAAATGATCCTGAGTTGAGATGCCACCACCCTCTCCATAATTTTTTAAATGAATGGTAAATTGGAGATGGGTCGGTAGTTGTTGAGGTCATCATGGTTCAGCCCAGGTTTTTTCAGGGTTGGTTTGACAATAGCCGTCTTCAATGAAGGAGGGATTTGACCAGTGATGAGCGAGGTGTTAATTATTGATGTTATCATTGAGATGATGGATGGTAGGCACATCTTGACCAGGCTTGTCGGAACAGGGTCCAACTGACAGGTGGAGGAGTTGCACTTGGTGATGAGACCAGAGATGTAACTTTCAGCAGGGAGACTGAATTCACTGAGTGCATTTATAGTAGGTGAGCCCAACTCAATCACGGATAAAAGTGATTAGGCGAGGTGCGAGAGGCAAATATGAAGCACAGCTGAAGATGCACTGTCACAAGATGTAAGCAGCAACTCGGGATAAATATTTTTTTATTAAGTCATTCGAACATTATTGGGGTAAGTGTTGCTTTTTCCAGACTATGTTTACGATGGTAACCCATTGTCAGTCAATAGTGAAAGTAATGAACTGTGTATAACTGTTTTGTTGTTGACTGACACCACGGTGAAGTTAGTTTCACTTTGACAATGATTTCAAATAATAGACGAGTGCAAATGCGTGTACAGGCTCTGCTAGGTAAATACCGGATGGGAAAAGGGAATGCCAGATGTCATTCCCCTTGGTTTATGTTAAGCCCAAAACACACGACTAATTAAGAAACTTAGTAACGCCTTGTTGCACCATCCGCCCGACGTTTGATAACAAAAACACTTCCGATGCGAACTGGACATCCCACTAAATTTAAATAAGGTTTTCGCCAGTGACCATGCGTTTTAGACTACGATAATAAGGCCCACAATGTGTTAACCGTTGAAAAAATGCAACTAGCCAATATATTTAGTTTTTATTGAAGGATTTCATTTGAACTGCTTTCCCAGAATACCAGAATCACCATGAGTATGTATGGTGGTGTGCCAACCTCTTAGCATAAACATTTAGAATTTATCAGTAATGCAGACGCCAGCCCTGGTAATCAGTCATTCAACAACAAGTACAAAGTGATGAGCAGGATCAGCGGTGAGCACACCATCTTAGGGGAGAAGCTGCACAAAATGCTGACACAAGAGCTTGGTGTGGTTGTAGTTGGGGTAGCGATAGTTGTAGAGGTGACACTTGGGGGAAAAAAGCAAAAAACGCTGTGAATAGATGTACCCATCAGACAATCGTGAACACTCTAAAGGGTAAATACCAACACAATCATCATGCAAATTCATTCTGAGATCATCTTGTAGGATTTATTTTGTATTCAGGTCATTCATTGTTTTGCCAATTCCAAGCCCATTTTACTTCACAAAAATAATGCTTCTACTAAGTGACTTCATGAACCGTTGTTTGAAGAGCATACCCTGAACATGCACCATCATCCGCACTCTCTCCAGGAACTGCAGTAAAGTTCTGCTGAGGAATTCTGGCACAGGGCAGAGAGTTGATTGTAAGCAGAGGTCTTAGATCTGAAACCGACAGAGAAAGAGAGAGAGAGAGATTACATCACTAAATTCTAAACTAAAGAATCTGTCAAGTGACTATAACACTGAGGGCGCTATCTTAACAACCTAAAACGGAAGTTTGAAAACGCAACACGCAAGTGGCTTTGAGGGCAGATCTTGGGCGCTGTTGCTATTTTAACGGCGGGATAAATGACTGTTGCGCCGAGGCAAATCTAAAATGGGGTGGTCTGAAGTAGCTACATTACTCATGGGTGTGGTTTGGGCGTAACGTGCAATAAACCAATCAGAGCATCATCTCACATTCCCTTTAACAACAGGCATGCTTGTTCCATAGCGGATTGCTATTATGATGGCGGATTTGCCAGCGCAGCCAGGAGCGTTCACAGCGCTATAAGCACTGTTCAGTTGGGAACAGTTTGCTATTGATTTTTCCTCTTGACAAAATGTATTACAGAAATGTGACAAAGACATACTTTCCGATGTTTTGGGATCACTCTCACTGAATCACAAGGTTATGAATGCATGGTGATATTTTTGCAATGTAATCTACATTACCTCACTATAGACAATGTAGATCTTCTGTCAGATAAGCTCTCCTCTCTTGTGCTGCTGCTGGGGCATTTGGGTTAAATGGCATCGGCATGCAGTTCAATATCACGTCACCTTAAGTCCTCTAATATTTCCTAATTTATGTCATCAACACATCCGTGATTAATGGAAATGTGTACGCTAGATTTATACCTATTTTTTCACATCTTAATGGACACCACACTGATTTCCCTCATGTGGTAATATATGTCCTTGTAATTATGTATGGTTTGCAGAAATGGGAACTGCGTCGTATAGATGAAAAGAGCGAGGTGTGCGTTGCGCAGCACAGGCGGCCAAGCAAGGGCTCCTGCAGGTGTAAGCTACGGCTGTACCTTACCATCAGGCAACTCAACAACGAGAAACAGTTTCTAAGTTGACTTAACTTTCCAAATCTGCACAGTATCCCATTAACTGCATGACAGTAGGCTATTTACAATATTTTCTGTAAAGTAGAGTTTGTAAACACGTTATCATCAACTTAATGCACGCACAACTTTTGTTTGAGCAGGACAGAGAATACAATGAATGGACGCAGCAACTACAGAAATTGTAGCCAAGGCTACTTGCTGCTTTCTTTTACTATCTATGGTTGCTGGTTAACAGCACATAATAAGCTGATTTAAGCTAATTCACTTACTCAAGACTTCAAGGCCATCATGGATATAAAATGTTTTTTGAAAACAACGAAAGGATGGAGGGAACATAGCAAAGCTTGGAGTTATTTCAGATGGGCTACAACAAGGTAGGCAAAATTGTGGTGCTTGTCAAAACCTTTGTCAAAAATAATGCTTAGGCTGATGTTAAAGCGCACACGATGTTTAAAGCCATACACAACGGTAAATTGGAACAAAACTAAAGGTAACTTTAGCCTTTATAGGGCTGTATAAAGTTGTCCAAATGAAAAGGTCGTAATTAGTCGTTGTTGATGTAAAGATATTGCATTTAGATGTTACAAAAAAAGATGGTTCCTGGTCTGTGGCAGAATTGTTTTCTGAAACTGCAAAATATCAACAGGGAACGTTTGCGCCGGAACACGCCCCCTCTTTTCGCGGAACTGCCCCCGTGGGTGCAATTGAATTTCCTAATTTACGGACATTTACCTGTGGAGGGAAAATTCCACTATGCGCTGACTGCAAAATAGGAAAGACAAAAGCACGAGTATACAAAGTCTGGAGTGCAAGATAGAGCCCTGAGTGGCAAACAGACGTAGACAGCGTAAATACCATCTTTTTCCGTCCGCAGAAAGTGCATGCTGTGCCATGCCCTAATACGTGGAATTTAGTCAACTGATGACAACATTTACATTTACTCATTTAGCAGACGCTTTTATCCAAAGCGTCTATTATATTACAAGGGCCATTATACCCACAGCAACTTTGGGTTAAGTGGTGGAATCCAGGAATTGAACCCACAACTTTTCAGGCTACTGCATGCTAGCCCAGCTCCTTAGCCAGTATGCTACCAGTGCCCCAAATTAAAGGTGTCTAATGTGATTTCAGTTGTTTTGCTACTGGGCTCCCCCTACAGTTGCGGAGTATTTATATTTTACACAATTGACGTAAGTACCACTCATGCTCACAACCTCATGCTACATGTGGATTTGTTTACAAACTGGCTAAGAAGAATATAACACGATTTTGTAGAAATAGTCTATTGCAAAATTTCTGTAAAGCAATTTCTGTATTCTCCGGGTCAGGAGGGAACAAGTTGCAAGGCTGTTTCTCTGTAGATGAGGAAGATAGGGCTGCGGAATGCACGCACTTCTCCCTATTACAAGTTATTTAACCATCAAAACTTGCCTTTTAAATTGTGTTCGTCTATATCATGCCATGAAGAAGGCACAAATAAAATGTGAAGCAGGCGCTATTCTCTTAGTAGGCTACATCAGCTCCTGAATGTATTAATTGAACATTACATGAAGGCATGTAAGATTTTGCATGTGAGAGTCACTGCACTCAAGCAAATTAACAATTTTTACATTTACCACCATTGGAAGAAGTGTGGTCTGCACACTGCAACTGCTTCAAAAATATAAACTTTACATTTACCCCCATTCTCATCATGCAATAAGTGGTTTAGAAAGGGACACCTTGCATGGTGAAGGAGAAGATGGCATCGCCTCCTTTCAGGAAGTCTCTCTTCCGAAGGTCTTCCAGGGTCATGAAAATTCGTATTCCATAAAGATTGGAAGCAAAAAAGGTCTCACCGCCCTCTTCGAATAGAGATCCAACCTCTCGAGGGTTTCCCCAATAGAAATCCCCATTATCTGTATTTAACATAAACAAACAAAGCCACATATTGGTTTAGGCAATGATGGGGAATTTGCATGCTGTTACATTTTCAAGAGAAATCAAAAAAAAAAAAAAGTCCACTGCTATTGACTTGTTTAAAGCTAGAAACATCTCAGTAGTATCGTGGCTATAAGCACATTATACTCACTGTTCATCACTATTGGGTCTGTGGTTAAGCTCCTCTGCTGGGACATGCGCAGCTGCATGTGAGGATTCTGGTCCAGCATCAGAAACGTAATCTGCCTCCACGCCAGTGGCCACTCCAGTTTGTCATCATAGTCTCCAGACACAAGCCGTATAAACAGGCTTATAGCTCTTGGACTCCGCACGAGAATGATCTGAAAGCCATAGCTGTCTGTTGAGTAGTACCTTGGGCTGAAAAGAAAGGGCTGATTGTTGTTCAAAAACTCTTCAAAGTTCCTGATCTGCCATGTTTCATGGGGGCATTCAGTCTCTGACAGGTTGATGTCGTCCACAGAGAAGCCACCGATGGACTCGCCTGTTCCTTTGTAGGCCTCAAACTCCACCTGGAAGGTCTTAGAAGCATTCAGGGGAACATGGTGGAGCTGCCAATTATCCGCCGGAGAACCTAAGGAAAACAAGCAAGTAGGTAGTTGAGGAAGTTGACCAATTGTCTCTAGGCATGTTCTTGGATTAAAAGTTATCTTTCAGAAGTAAATCTCAGAAGTAAATAAAAAATTAAAGTAAATCTTTCAGAATTCCCTTATTTTCCCCCTATCATTCCCAAAATTCTGAATCATTCATCAGTCACAAAAACCTGTATTATCTGAATCAGATTTAAGTGAGATTCCACTGCCGACATTACCTGTGATCTGACCCATGAGTTTGTGTGTTCCTTCTGCGTCCTCCGCGCTGTCAAACTCTCTGATATAGATATTGAGCAGGTCTGTTTTACTCCCGCTGTAGTAGTAGTAGAACTGAAGGCACTGGACCTGGCATGATCTACCAGGAGTCATCCTCCTAGTGCTCAGTCTGGCTGAATCCCCTTTTTCCCCTGTCATGGTGCTGAAGTGCATGAAGAAGTCGTTACCTAATTAAAAATAATAATAATAATAATAAAGAAATGATGGGTTATATTGGGTGTGGTGGAACAATCGATCGATCTGGGTTCAACTCCCACCGTTGCAAGTCTGTGTTGCTTTTTATAGAAGCTTCTGCTAAATATCGGTCTACTTTAACTTTATCTTTCATGAGGTGTTAGTTTAAAAATATTGTCATGCATACATAGAATAGAATGGAAAACTATTTATTTAAAATAGTATTTTGCATGTGTTTGTTTGTTTGTTTGTTTGTTTGTTTATAAATAATTAACAGTTCTACCCTGAAAGGAAAAAATTAACTTTCTACCCTTAGAGGAAGTGCCCAGGTAGGTGTGGTCAGAGCGGGGTCCTCCGTCAGCTCGTCTCACTCTCTCCCATCGAACTGAACTCTTGGAGCAGACGCTCATTCCACACATGCTGTCATCATCGAAGCTGCAGTGGTCCAGGAAGGAGACAGATGCTTCTGAGATAAAAAAACAAAAAAACAATGCAACTTCATATACATGAATTGGTGTTGCTGTAAATCAATTGTTGCTGATTTATTTGTCAGATAATGGCACTCACTGCAGTGATAAAGCCTGTTGAGTTCCAGTGTGTCTGTTGAGCTCATTTCTATACTTTTGCCAATCACATCTTGAAACTCTGGTTGCTTTGTGATGATGGTGAATCCGTTTCCATTAGTCAAGGCATCTGCACTATAGTGCATGACAGATGTGTAGTCATATGAAGTACTGAGAAGGCTAGAGGAATCCTCACTGACTTTATTGAAATTGTGCTCAAACCCTTGGGGAAAAGACACAAAAAACATCAAGAATCCATTTCCTATTTTCTTTTCTCTGGGTGTACTATAAAAGAATTATCTCAATATTAGCATTTTGAAATCTAAACTATGCAGCAGTTGTTCAGCAAGGTCGTGAACCTTCTTTGACGTTCTCCCAGATTATTGCGACATGGTCATCTCTATCGTATCTGGACTGCTCATGATGGAAGCCCAGGGCATGAAGAAGCTCATGTTCCACAATATGAACTACTGCACAGCCATGCCCAATGGAAACAGTCTGTCCTCCTGGAGAAACTTTACCCACATTAGAGTAACACCTAAAAGGCACACCAAATGTATTCATTTCCCCAAGCCAAATGAAAGAGCATTGCATACAGGGAATCCCTTAAAGAAGACCTCACCCTCCAAATTTCTGGAGTTTGATGAAGTAATCCTCATTTTGCCATGGGGTAAAGTTGATGCACGATTTCAGACCAAACTGTTCAAAGGCCCTCAGAATGATGCCTTTGGAATGTAAATCTGTGAAAAAAACAGTATAAGGTACAAGTTGAGCTTGTTGTCGTCAGAAAATTAAGGTCTATCTGACTTTTGAGAGAAAAATAATCAAAGAACCTCTATTCACTGAAATATATTTTCATGATTTAATTTTATATTATCTTAAAAATAAAATAATGATATTATTTTGCACCAAATCATACTCTTTTATATTAGTTGATGGAAAAAGTCAGATATACTTGTCAACTTGCAGGTAAAGTGTTGTGGTTTAATTGCTTACTTAAAGGTGTCAGCGTAGGAAGTCGCGTTTGTTTATGTAATGTTTATTGTTATTATTTATGTATTATCTTTTTGTCAAAAAACAGGTTTTTTACAGTGTGCTCACGGATCATGAGGAGATGATTACTGAATGTGACAAAAAATGCTATGCTATGCTATAAAATTGCATACAATCGCTGACTGCAACTTTCAGGAACAGTAGTTTCATTAAACGCACAGGCAAACTTGCCAAATTCGAACCACTGGATTAATGAATAACTTCTTGTTTCAGATGTCCACTGGCTTTGTACTCACCAAGAGTATTTCCCAGCAGATAGGGGACAGAGCTGGCCCATCTGGTGTCCTCCCTCAAAATAGAGCTCCTTGAATTGCTCTGCGCACAAATTCCAGTAAATCCAGTATTATTATTTTATCTGTATTTATTAGTTTGTTTGTTTGTTTATTTTATTTATGTATGTATTCTTAAATTTAACTTTATTCTTAACTTTAAATTTAAAGTTAATGTTGTGCTTAGGCAATATCTGTATAAAGTTTTCTCGAATGAAATTGATCAGGAATTTTGCACACATAATTTCAGAAGACACCCATATGTAAACAGGATAGGAGGACAAGTACAGGACAAGTTTGCTATGAATCGGAAATATGCCTAAACATGTCAGTGACCAGATGTAAAAAGGCTAAATTGCCCTCATGACATGTAAAATTTGTGAGTAGTCTGTCTGAGTCAATGTAATTTATCAATGTCCGAGGCAGCAGGGAGTAGGCCTACTATACAATCTATAGATCAGGACAGAAGAAAGGGTGACCATGGAAGGGCTTACAGTAACTACAATGTATAAGTTTGTATGAAATTGACTGAAATGAACACACTGAAAACAGTGAAAATATTACATACCTCCACTATGTCTCCATCAAACAGATTCAATCCTAAATGACAATAAAAAATGGTACTTTATATAACACAGTTTAGTTCTTAGTTAGTTTTACATTTTGATGTGTTATCACTGATTTGAATATGACCAAAACAAATGCACTTGACCTACCTTCATTGATTTCAGTAATGCTGTGAATTTCATCTTCGAACTCTTGGAACAATGGAAGTTACACAACAATTGAAAAAATGAATGGCATCGCAGTTGTCATGCAACAACATCAATTTCTGTTAATACTGTATGTATGATAATATGACAATTTAGCTGGGTCCATTGCATTTCTTTATAGAAAAAAATATTGACTTTTGAAATGCCCACTATTGCTTTTACTATTCTACTCCATAACAATTATATATCTATAAACTCTATTTTGATCTAGGTATATTATATTATATTTAGACTAAAACCAACTAGTTAACTAACCAAGAATAAATAACCCATTGAATAACAATAAGAAATTGTTTGGAAAAGACTTAATAAATGTGCAATGGTGCTTAATACAGACCGTGATATATCTATAATATATCTCCAATGATATATTTATAAAACTAGGAAAAGGAAGTGAAGGATTACTGTATGCAGATGATGCGGTAATATGAAAAAGAGGCAGAAATATATAACTTATATATAACAACATATATAACAACAATCATGCAAAAGAAAATTCAAATATTAGAGCAATGGGGAGTTGATTGGGGATTTAAATTTTCTATTGAAAAATCAAATGTTATGTACTTTACAACAAAGAAAATTGCTGAGGACCACCATTTATTTATGTATAATCAAATTTTGAAAAGAGTTGTGAAATTTAAATATCTAGGAGTTTGGATGGATGAAAAACGTCCATGGAAATATCATGTGCATTACATCGAAACTAAATGTAAAAAAAAGTCCTGAACTTGATGAGGATGATTACTGGACATAACTGGGGTGCAGATAAACAGTCTTTAATGGATATTTATATAGCATTAATAAGGTAAATTGTAGATTATGGAAGTATAGTATATAGCTGTCACAGTCACACCAGGTTCTGTTCCAGCCACACCCACTGCTCACTCTCCTGAAGCTCCCCTCACTCGTTCACACTCCCCAGTTTACTAATGACCTGCACCTGTTTCCAATCAGCCTCACTCCCTACTTAAACCCCAGTCTCCCCTCAGTCTTTGTCTGGCCTCGTCAGAGATGACACCAAGGTGCTATCCACCAGCCTGACTCACAAGGAATACGCCTCCTGGATTTCCCCTCACCTGTTCCAGCGTCCTCCTGGTCTGACCCCTCGAGTCACCTCCGGATTTGGATCTAGTTAAGTCGATCTTCTGTGTTTTGGGACTTCTTCCGTTAAGTTTACTGATCTGTGTTTTGGATCCTCCTTGGCCTACTGTTTCCAGTGGAACTACTGTTTGATACTGGCCTGGGTTTGACAACCCATTTCCTGGTTTTCCTTTGAAATAAAACTATCTTGTTTGAACTCTACCTCCCTGTCCTGAGTCTGTGGGCCGTGACAATAGCACAGCATGCAAAACTAATTTAACAAAGTTGGACAGAATTCCGTTTAGAGCATTAAGAATGGCCATAGGTGCTATCAAAACAACTCCAAGTGCTATTCTGGTAGAGACAGAGGAAGCCCCATTTACATTAAGATACATTAAGCTGGCTTTAACATACAGTATAGGGTACGACTGATGGGGGATGGTAATAATCCAGCAGCATCAGTACTGAATGATTGTTGGGAGTATCAAACAAAGGCTAAAGGGTTTGGATGGAACATAAATAAATTAGCAGAGCAGTATGGTATTAAAGATTTAGAATAAAGTCCTGCAATAGCTCTGAGTGAAGTCCCTCCCTGGAAGCTACCAATTCCAGAGGTTAATATAGAAATATTGAAAGAAAAGAGGGAATACCCTGATCAGAGTTTTGCAAATTTTAGTGACATATATCTATCCTCTTCATTTTATGGTTTTATTAAATTTTTCACTGATGGATCAAAAGACCAAAATGGTCATTGTGGAATAGGAATTTACATTCCTGAATTTAAAAAAGGACAGATTGAATAATCACCTCTCAGTATACGCAATAGAAATTACTGGCATAATCACAGCCAAACGGCCTCAGAAAAACATCTCAAATGAGTCAGGTCTCAGAAAAAACGCTGTCAGAAAAAGTGGAGTCAGGTCTCAGAAAAAATGCTGTCAGAAAAAGTGGAGTCAGATCTCAGAAAAAACGCTGTCAGAAAAAAAACAGAGTCAGATGAAAAGTTATCAGTCAGGTATCAGACATCAGATGAAAATGAGTCGGGTCTCAGGAAAACCGCTGTCAGAAAAAGTGGAGTCAGACGAAAACGTCTAAAATGAAATTTGATCAGAAGCTGAAAAATATCACTCATCATCGCGACATGACACATCATCAAAATGCGACCGCCATACAACGTAGCCTCATACTTACTAGCCAGTAGTCATAGTGTGAGAGTGCTGGGAAAGAAGAAGACGACGGATACAGAACGGTGAGTTTAATATTATGCTTAATACATTTATTCTGTCACTGGCATGTTATATTTGGTGCTTGGTTAGATGTAGAAATTATAAGTCAAGGTAGAAAGTGATCCAATGGTATACACATTGTAGGAAATCGATGTATGTAACTTAGCTAACCTCACTTCGCTAGTAACATTAGCAGCTGCTGTAAGGCACATACCGGAGTATGCTACGTACTACATACAGCAAAATAATTAGTTTTTCGTAGGACTACGGTACGTTCAATGAGCTAGGTAAAAGTGGGTTAAACATTTTTCCACCACAAAAGTCCAGAACGACACCTGGACCATTATTTCTTACTTTTGCTAACCGTTTCCCAGTTGTACACTACCTACCAGTAAGAAACCTGCAATCATCACTGGGAATGTTCCCATTATTCCCAGACCCCCATAAAGACAAATGTGCTATGCCATGATGCAATGCCATATAATACCAATACATGAAATAGCAGGTAGTAACAACACGGCACATTTCTCTAAATAAGTTAAGATAACATCTCATCAAATTAATTCAACAACGCTGCAGTTATTGTCCCCTGGGGATTGCATTTCAAGTACCTGTCTATCTTTATGTCTGTCTATTATTGTCACAACATGTGAATTACGAATAATAATAAAAAGGTTCTACCTAATGTGACTATTTTTTCCATGAACTGTAAAAGAAAACACGTTTTTTCCCGCTGTATTCTCCATAAAGAGTAAAGTAAATTATGTACTTATTTCCAGAATTGACGTTACTTCCTGGACTCGTCTGAGGCTGGTCTGAGGTCTCTAAATGACTTAACCCCTACTGTCTCAGCGCGTTCTCGGGATGGCTGTTCCGGTCTGTGTGGTGATCTTCCGGGTGGCAGCCGGTTTTGGGATTCTCTCGCATACTGGAAGGCTCAATATTGATTGCTCGGCGTGGTGTCTGTTTGTGTTGAGGGCTGTTTGCGTTTAAGGGCTTTGTGCCCCTGAGTTGTGTCCTGATCATCGTGACTGCAGACCCTCCGGTGGGCTGACAAGTGTCTACCTCACATTGTTTGTCGCCATCCTTTGCTTGTTGCTGTTTTGCCTCTGTTTATCTTTCCTCATTGATTTATCTGTCTTGTCATTGTCATTGTATCTTGTGATTTATTTGGTTAAGTGTAAAAGTCTTTCGTTTTCATGTTCTTTTGGCTTTATGTCATTTCTTTTGCATGATTGTGGGAAGCTTTAAGTAGGCACATACTGTATGCAGGCATAGTTAGGCCTGCCCGCTGTGTAATTCTACAGCCTAATCTAGGCCTCCTATTGATGCTGGGCTTCTCAATGCAGTTGTGTCTGTCTGTTGTCTATTTGAATTTGTCGTTTGGATGGCCATCCACTCCCTTATTGTGTGAATGTCTGGTATGTCTTTGATTTAGTTTCTATTTGTATTCATTGTAACAGGACCATTCAGTCAGCTCTATAAGGGTCAGCCTGTATCATCCGGGCCTACTGGTGTGATTACTGTTGTTGTCTGTACTTTTCGTTGTCTGTTGTGGTTTGTTTTGCAGGAGTGGGGGGTGCTGCAGGGGAGGCTGGTCACCTGGTGTTGGTGGGAGTCTTTAGCTTGGAGTGCATGTGTGGGTTCACTGTGTGTGTTTCCAGTACTGTTCACCTGTGTGGGTTGCGGTGGTTGCTGTCTCCAATATCCACGTGTGATCCTAACATTCCTCTCTTCAGGATAGCCTGCCCCCCTTCCTCCTGTCTAATTAATTGTCTTGTCTCATGTTTTGTTACCTTCCCACTCTATGGGGCACAAAGTTGTACATTTTTAATAATAAATTAATATTTTCTTAGTCTTGTGTTTAGGCCTGTCGAGATATTCAATAAATCAATTAATCGCATGATAATTAAAATTAGCTCGATAATTTTTCTGGCCGCGATAAATGCCATTTGCATGCTTGTTTGTTTTCCTCGTCTCTCTCTCCCTCTCTCTCTCTCTCTCGGGTCCTTAGAGTAACGATGAGTGAACCCTCATGTCAGTCACTTGTCAGTCGCATGGTGTGTGGGGAGGCGGGACTACTCGCGTAGCCTAGCACAGAGTGCAGCTAAAGAGCCGCGTGAGAAGTATTGACCTCTCCAGAATAAGTCCCGCCTCCGTAACTTCCGTATCCATCCGGAAGTTACGGAGGCGGGACTTATTCTGGAGAGGTCTATACCGGTAGGCACTAGGCAGAGAGAAAGCTAGTTGCGAGTTCGAGTAGGCTACGCCTAATAAAGACAAAAAAGATGGAATTGGTTTCTAAGCCAAACGCGACAGCTGCAGTGTGGGAGCATTTCGGTTTAAACCGAATGCCCGTGGTGAACCACTGAACGATGTCGCGAGTCGATTGTGTCGCATTTGTTGGAAAACAGTCACAATTAAAAGCGGCAACACAACAAACATGCATATGCATCTAAAACACAATCATCCGCTGCAGTTTTCCCAGTTGGGGGGAAAAAACATCAACAAGTGGGCCGTCTTCCTCTTCCCGAGGAAAATTCTCAGAACGACAATATTATTGCTTATCGCAATACTTTCTGAGACAATTTATCGTCCAGCAAAATTTGTTATCGTGACAGGCCTACTTGTGTTACAGCTCTTTCCTTCCAGTCTAGGTTCCTCTTAATTTGTTCCCCATCCTCTGTGCTTAAATAAAAACATTTCATTTTGTGGAACTGTCTCTGTTAATTATCATCTTACCTCCATGATGTCACCATCAAGTAGGCTAGATTTAAATCTGTAAAGATATTATTTTAATAGATAATGTTCCAAATTTACCATAAAAAAAATGCAACTTTCCTTTATTGATTTCCATTATGTCCAGCTCTTGGTCTTCAGTGTCTACAGAAAGAACATATTTCAAGTAAAATGTTAATTAGAAGAATGGTCAGTGGAATGAATGTTGCATATCATTAATATAGGGATTGTAAGGCCAGGATTTTGGGCTAAAGCAGCCAAATGGTCACCCTCCGTCTCAAACAAAAGACTTTCCTTCAGTACACAGAGTGCCAGGCCTACCTACAGTAATTATCATTGTGAAAACCAAACTGGTTTTATGGCCACTTCTGAAATCTCTGTAAATGTATGTTGTGAATATAACACATTCATGTTTACACAATCATGTTTCATGTTTAATTAATATTTGTAATGTGGGCAACAGTTTGATAATGGTTTCATTGCAATCTAATGTATCTGTGCGTAGTTGTAGACTAAGAACTACACTATAGTCTTTAGGTGTGAGATTCACAGATTCACAAACCTCACACCTACACCTATCCACCAGCTATCCAGTTATCTGCAGGCAAATTAGGAGACATGCATAATTATTCAAATGAGATAAAGCAGGATTGATCAGGATTGATAAACTTGCTTCCTCTTGATTCCTATTGCGGCTGGGGGGAGGTCACTGATCCCCCTCTCTCCCCCCCTCTCTCTCTCTTTCTTTCTTTATCTCCCCCTCTCTCTCCCCCCCTCTCTCTTTCTTTCTTTATCTCTCTCCCCCCTCTCTCCCCCCTCTCTCTCTCTCTCCCCTCTCTCTCTCTCTCTCTCTTTCTTTCTTTATCTCCCCTCTCTCTCTCCCCCTCTCTCTCTCTTTCTTTCTTTATCTCTCTCCCCCCTCTCTCTCCCCCTCTCTCTTTCTTTATCTCTCTCCCCTCTCTCCCCCCTCTCTCTCCCCCCCCTCTCTCTCTCTCTCCCCTCTCTCTCTCTCTTTTCTTTATCTCTCTCCCCTCTCTCTCTCTCCCCCTCTCTCTCTCCCCCTCTCTCTCTCCCCTCTCTCTCTCTCTCTCTCTCTTTCTTTCTTTCTTTCTCTCTCTCTCCCCTCTCTCCCCCCCCTCTCTCTCTCTCTCTTTCTTTATCTCTCTCCCCCTCTCTCTCTCTTTCTTTCTTTATCTCTCCCCCCCTCTCTCTCCCCCCCTCTCTCCCCTCTCTCTCTCTCCCCCCCTCCTCTCTCTCCCCCCCTCCCTCTCTCTCTCTTTCTTTCTTTATCTCTCTCCCCCCCTCTCTCTCTCTCCCCTCTCTCTCTCTTTTTCTTTCTTTATCTCTCTCCCCCCTCTCTCTCTCTCCCCCCTCTCTCTCTCTCTCTCTCTCTCTCCCCCCCTCTCCCCCCCCCTCTCTCTCTCTCCCCCCTCTCTCTCTCTCTTTCTTTCTTTATCTCCCCCCTCTCTCTCTCTCCCCCCCCCTCTCTCTCTCCCCCCTCTCTCTCCCCCTCCTCTCTCTCTCTTTCTTTATCTCTCTCCTTTCCCCTTCTCTCTCCTTTACTTTTGGGTTTGGTCTGTATTTTACTTTATGTTTGATTAATTGTTTTATCTGGTGTATTTGACATTCTAACTTGTTAACTTGTTTAGTTCCCATTTAAGTTTGTTGCTTGGTTTAGCTTGTTCATTTGTTCCTTTGTTACAGTATGTTTACCTACCTGAGTTTTACTTTACATTCAAATTAAGTGATATTGGTCGCATTTACCTTTATGGTTTACTGGTTAAAAATAAATTGTTAATTCACCCACCAATTATATATATCTCTTCTCGTATGCATGCCAATACTCTGCTAGTTGATAATCTACTTGGTAGAAATTCAAAATGAAGTTGTTAATTTTATGGAGTCAGATTAATCGTGCTTTCTCGTAATATTACCATTGCTTCACCAGTCTGTTCTATTGTTCATACACGTGTAAACCTTGGACGGCCATTGCAATTCTCATCGGTGAGAAGCACATTGTGCCCTCCCTTAAAGGATTGTCATATAAAAGAAACTGCAATACCAGCAGGTCATATTCATATTGCACATACTTTTCTAACCTGATCATGAGGAAAATGCATCTTAGATGAAATATTATAAAAACACCTTTTGAATTTTGAAGACCTTAACTTACCTTTGTGTTCTGTTAGTGGCTGAAAGCAAAAAGAAAATTGTGATTAATTTAATTTAATTTAATTTAATTTACAGTAATTTCCTGTGTATTAGCCGCATTGTATAAGCCGTAGTACAGTGTTTTGCAGGTTAAAAGAAACAATCCCATATTAACTGCCCCCGGGTATTAACCTCATAGCTGAAGAAATTTTGCAAAATCAATGTACTGTAAGCCACGGCTAATAGCTGGGAAATTACGGTACTTGTTCATATGCTAAATAAAAGAGACAAAAAAAGACTTCTAAGAGTTAAACACACGTACCATTGTCATAACTGCTGGGCCACCTACAGTCATTATGAGGCAGATGTACATATACATCTTCCTGGATAAACAAATTTAAACAAAACAATCCATTTCATGTTGTTACACACTGCCTGAAATTGATTGACAAATCACTGATCATGTTTTTTTTTTCATTTACCTTTTAGTCGAATAACAAATCACTTTGAAATAGATGTCTGATAAAGAGATGTTTGACTGGAACTTGGAATGGTCTGGTGAAGTTATGAATGAGGCTCACCCATGCCATCCTGTGGAAACCTGTAAGCTCCGATGTGCTTGCAAAGATCCTCTTTCCATTTTTTGCAGTCCAGAATTTGCATAGACCACACCGTAAAAATTGATTTTGCCATTGTGGCAAGCGGTGGTTGGGTATAGGGTTGTAAGGGAGGGCACAATGCGTTTCTCACGGATGAGAATTGCATTGGCCGTCTAAGGTTTACACATGTATGAACAATTGAACAGACTGGTATGGTAATATTATGAGAAACCACGATTAATCTGACTCCATAAATTAAGAACTTGATTTTTAATAATTACCAAGTAGATTACCAACTATATGAGTATTGGCATGGCATACAAGAAGAGAGATATGTAATTCGTGGGTGAATTAACAATTTATTTAACCAGTACACCATACAGTAAAGGTAAATGTGACCAATATCACTGAATGTAAAGTAAAACTCAGGTAGGTAAACATACTGTAACAAAGGAACAAAGTAATCTTAACCAAACAACAAACTTAAATGTAAACTTAACAAGTTAACAAGTTAGAATGTCAAATACACCAGATAAAACAATTAATCAAACACAAAGTAGAATACAGACCAAACCCAAAAGTAAGGAGAGACAAAGGGAAAGAAAGATAAGGAGAGAGAGAGACAGTATGAATCAAGAGGAAGCAAGCTTATCTCCAAGAGCAATCCTGCTTTATCCCAAAGATCAAAGAATATGCCTGACTCTCACAACTTGTCTGCAGATCATTGGATAGCTGGTGGATAGGTAGGTGTGAGATTTGTGAATCTCACACCTAAAGACTAATAGTGTAATTATAAAGAAGCTTGCACACTGCTCCAACAAACACCAACAAACTCCAACATTCTAAAGTTGGCAGCTGTTGGAAATTGTCACACTGTGGTGTCTTCCATTGACCCCTTTAATTTTGGCATCACTTTGACATCACATAACATTACATCTGAAGCATTTTAAGCCTTTATATGACCCTTTTCTATCTTCAGAGAATACCAACATTGTGTGACTGATATAACCTCGTGTCTCACTTTACGACTCCGTAGTAAACATTTCTAACTAATGCTAAATATTGTCATGAGCATGCGACTTTGCGTCGCACAGGAGAGAAGTAGGCCTAACCGTATTATCCGGATAAGAAAGTCAATGGCAGTCCTAAGGGAAAGTCTATGGTAATATATTTTGTGAAGCATTGGGGGGAATAAACTATTCAGTGTTGTTTTGTTTGGTTGACTCTACATGATAACAAACCTGTGTTTCAGTCCGTTGCTTAACGGCTGACTGACACCAAGGATGCGCGACACCTCCTAGACCATCGTTTCCCAACCTTGGGGTCGTCTGAAATTCAATTGGGGTCGGCTAAGATACTGGGTATCTTACAAATGACCAGTACATGACATACAAATTATACATACATTAATATACAAAATATTAAAAAACCCATGGTATCCAAGTTAAGAAAAAAAATCTGGTCCTTCGTTACAATCAAGCTACATAAAACATAAACAGCCTGTATGAGATCTTTGATGGCCTTAATCATGCTTGATCAACGTTCAAACAAAGTAGCAAAACAACCAGGTAGCAAAGTTAGCCAAATATATGAATAAATTGCTAGAACATTTGTGGAAAATTAAAGTACCGATATCGACTGGATGATACAGCAAAGATGCACAACATGTAAGGGATAATGTATAGAATGCCAGTCATTATTGGGAAAATAAGTCCCAACAGGGTGTACTGGACCCCGATGCGCCAGCGGCAATGTTTTGTGACATCACAATAGGGTCACCTGCCAAAAAAGATTAGGAACCACTGTCTGTTCAAATTGGCTTCACTTATGTCTAAGTCCTATGGAGTGGCTCTGTTCATTTATTTTACTGTCAATGGTTTGAAGCTTAAAAGCTACCCAGGAAGCTAACAAAGCGAACACAGCTACACAGTGAACTGTCTGGGCATGAAAGAAAGGATACTGTACATTTGGATACAATGAGGAAGTCTCTGCTAATGTGAAGAACTGATCAATGGTAGCGTTATATCCTCCACAGAAGTTTCTTTGTGAGTCATAAATCTCTATCTTTATTAAATCCTTTAATCTTCTCACTCAGTTCTCTAGTCAACTCATGACTGAGCAGATTCTGCATGATTATTTTCTTGCTTTTTCTTCTTTAGTTTTTTTGTGATTAATATTTTGTTTGTTTTGTCTATGTCTTTAAAAACTATGAGATGCACAATGACCACATGAAAAGTTCACCTTGATCTTGACCTTAAAT
The DNA here is from genome assembly GCF_017589495.1 of Alosa alosa. Taxonomy (NCBI): domain Eukaryota; kingdom Metazoa; phylum Chordata; class Actinopteri; order Clupeiformes; family Clupeidae; genus Alosa; species Alosa alosa. The sequence goes on from NC_063201.1 coordinate 6,588,724, forward strand.
ACTTTTCCATTGTACTCTGACAGAATTAATTTTACATATTGCATACCGCAAATATCAATAAGTAGATGAAATATATTGTTTTGATAAGTGGTACATTTAATACCCTTTTTAACACCTCAGTTCACTGGACCCGCCCAATGTAAACAACTGTCCACTTTGACAGGTCACAGAACTGTTGTGTGACAAGTTGGATATTAGTCATTCACAGCAATGGATACTGAAAAGTTCACTGTGAAAAAATATTAAATTAATTCTCTGCCTTTACCCAACTTATGAACAAAGTCCAGTGGTCCCATTTTTCAAACAGGTTTCAATCGCTTTGTTATACATCTTGAAGATGTATTGAAGTGTGAAATAGCCTACACTATGGGGTCTATCTTGGCGATGTTTGCTCAAACGCATGGTCAGTGGTGAAAAGCTTAAGGGCTGTATTTTGGGCTCCAGCGCATGGCGTAAAGCTCGTTATTCACCCGCGCAAAGCTTAATTCGCTATTTTGCACGTTTATTTTTTAAACATTGCGCCCAGGGGTGTGGCAATTAACAACCTAGGGAGGGGACTAGCGCGTTGTCTAAAAATCGCAATCATACACCACCTAAACCTGGTCAGAAGTCAATGGCGAGTTGTTCATATGTTATTTTAAAAGCGCATGTCAACAGTCATATTGGCAGATGCACACCATCCTTCTATCATTCATGAACGCACACCAGCGCACGTCCATGCAAAGCATTACAAATGGCACGATTACAATGGGAAACATAATTAGAATAAAGATATTACGAAATACTGTACATCTCATGATGAGTAGTTTATTCACCATCATTTGCAAATTGGTAATGACGGTTAAAAGCAGTGGTGGAGGAAGTACTGAACCTCAGTACTTAAGTAAAAGTACAAATACACAGAGAAATATTTACTTTAGTAAAAGTAAAAGTACCACAATGACAACCCTACTTAAGTAAAAGTAAAAAGTACCTGCTTTTAAATGTACTTTAAGTATTAAAAGTAAAAGTATTTGCATAATGATTTATTCTCTTAATATCTATATTCTAAAAGGAAAAATCAGTATGGGCTGTGGCATTTTAATTAAGCTAGTTTTAGGTTATACTAGACTAGATAGTTTTAAGTTAATGCAATTGTGCTTACCATCTGTGGCCCAGTTTACATTCTGACCTACAATTCTAGAGACTGTAATTCTGGTTATCTACTAGGGTGATCTGCTGAGTAATATCATTCAGCAAAACACGAGAGCCTGAAGTTTAACGGGGTAGACAAGGGAAACGGTGGATCGTAATGCCAATTATGCTGATTGAACAGAAAAGTTGCTGAGAAAGGTGTCTTTATGATTAAGTTCAATTTCACTTGCGCAGACGCATAGACATTGAATGAGCGCTCACGTTACTACCCCCCAATTGTAGGCTATGCATCTTTATTTAATCACACACAATTAAGGAATATTTCCTAATCTGGAAAATGTTACGTTTTTTCCGGCCACCGGTTCATTAATAGTCTACCATTCATTTGTGCCGCAAATGATCAGACGTGTGACAGAAGCATGGGCATAGCCTGTAACCGCTGATCCGCGGATAGCAATCTCATCGGAGAGGAGGCCCTAACGCTGCAGATAACAGACAGAGAAAGGCACAGAACACAGTTGCATGTACAGTGTAGCCATAGGTCTGGTGAATATAGCCTACCGAATGCAGATGGCTACAAGCTCACGCTTTGCCTGGTCTAGACTAGAAGCTTATGTTTCTAAGAATGCACGTAGTGCTCCAGAATCTTTGGTAGCAACCCCCGGTAAAACAAACGTGTTTGTCAGAGAGAAAAAAAAACTGATCATAAAATGTATGGTAAAAAGGAACGATGGTGTTGTAGAAATGTAGCGGAGTAAAAGTACAGATAATTGCTGTAAAATGTAACGAAGTAAAAGTCAAAAGTATGCACTATAATTTGTACTTAAGTAAAGTACAAATACGTGGAAAATTTACTTTACAGTAACGAAGTATTTGTACTTCGTTACATTCCACCACTGGTTAAAAGTGATTAGGGGAGAGGCGAGAGACATGTATGGAGCACAGCTAAAGACGCACTGTCAGGAGATATAAGCAACTCCTCTGCAGGATAAATGTTGTTTTATTCAGTCATTTGAGCAATATTAGGGTAAGTGTTTGCTTTTTCCAGCCTAGGTTTTCGATGGTAACCCATTGTCAGTCAATAGTGAAAGTAACTGCATATAACTGTCTTCGTTGACTGACACCTTGGTGAAGTTAGTTTCACTTTGCCAATGAGTTCAAATAAAAGACGAGTGCAAATGCGTGAAGGCTAGGCTAGGTTTTAGTAATGCATGGTTTAAGAATGACTATTTCATATGGTCTCGCAAGCAGCCTCCTTCAAATGCGCCCTTGAATGACAAAATACTGATGCATTTATTTGACATATCGCGCGTTGCGCCGTTAAAGGGAATGACAGATGTCATTCTCATTGGTTTAAAATGATGTTACGCCCCAAACACCCATATGACTGATTAAAAGACCTAGGAACACCTTGTTACGCCATGCGCTCCACTTTTGATAACAAAACCCCTCCCAATGTGAACTGGCCATCCTACTAAATTTGAATAGACTTTTGACGAGTGACGATGCACTTTAGAATGTCATGATAGGGCCATAAATATATTTCAGGGGGGTGACTGACTAATGTCCAGTCCACATTCGGGGTGGTTTTGTTGTCAAACGTCAGGTGCTTGGCGTAAATAGGTTGTTCTTATAGGTTGTACACCTGTATCAGTCATAGGTGTGTTTTGGGCGTAACATCTTTTAAACCAATGAGAATGGCATCTGTCCATTCCCTTTAACAGCAAGCAGTGCAACTTCAAACAGCGCATCAGTATTTTGATAGTCAGCGGTGCATTTGAAGGAATCTGCTTGCGATGAGACCGTATGGAAATGATAGCTTCAGCGAAAGTTCTACTAGGAAGACTTCGTAGTGTAGCTTACTCCTCCCATGCTTACACGGAGCCAATCTTAGCTTTGCCTACTTTCGGAAAGCCCTGCAATCTGATCATTCACTCATTCAATCAGCCTAGCCTATAGGAATTCAGTGGGCTCTTTAAATATGTACCACCTAACACTGCTTCTGCTTCTCAGTGCGCTGACTTTGGCGTCCTAGCTCAGGCTTCGGCGTGGACCTGGGCTCTCTGCATTTTACATTACGCCCCTTCTGCCCTCAGTGGCGTTACTTGTTACAATCCTACGGCTTCGTTTGCTGCGCTGTTCAGACCTGTAGCGTCCTTCAGTCAGGGCCACTGCATGTCGCTTCATCGCTAATCTCTGCCTATCCGACCAGTCACGCTCACGCTGTTGCAGCCTTCAATTCCACGATAGCCTACTGCCGGGTCGCCGTCCTTGCGCCAACTCTGTTGCAGGCCCATGTCGTGTTCGGCAACAATTTCTCAAGCTTCAGCGTCTGGTTGGTAAGGTTATCGTGCTCTCTTCCCAAGCTCCTCGAGCTGGGCTACACTCTACCCACAGTCATGCAACCTGCTTGCCAACGATATTCGGCGGGCAGCAAACTGACTTGTCTGACCGCGGTTTAACTTTCACTTAAGCCTCCTTACATAATTCCTGCTGATTTTATAATCCTTGCGATTCGTGCTGTAAATTGCTGGCCTGCACCACGCTGCCGTTGAACCCAACCCTGTATTAAGACCTGTTTAATTGATGTTCTACACTCACTGTGGTTATCTCGATGTCTACCTTGGTTGAGCATCGTCAAACCAGTTGTATTTTTGTGTAGCCTCTTAATTTGCCTCGCTGCTTTCGTTGGGCTGCATAGGCTTTAGGCTAGGCTTTTCTGTCTGCTGGACCTTCGGTTCAGGTATCACTCCTTGTGCATGGCTGCGGGAAGCCAGTTCATCGTTGCATTCGTTTAATCATCTGGGATTGCGTCCCATACCTTCTGGTAGGAAGTCTACACGGCCTTCCTCGGGTGATTCTCTGCATGCACTTGCCGTTGCTCAAACTACTCTCAGCTACCGCTGATCTGTGATGTCCCAGGTATGCCGTGGCGTCCCGGCGTTCTCAGCTATCTGGGTTCTCAATTTTGGGGGTCTTACACCAAAGCTTCGAACCAAAATGGCGGCACGCCCGGCCCATGGTCATCAATTGCCAGTATGTCACACAAGCTATTATCTAGGCAATAATAGGTGTTTTCTTTCAATGCCCGTATTATGTCAGTGTTCATGAGCTGACACCACAGTGTGGGCTCATGCCCACATGGTTGAGCTTTTAATTAAGAAGCTGTGTCATTTGTGTATGTAACATATCCTTCTAGTGTCTTTTGTATGGTTAAAATGTCTTTTCTGATTCCATTATCGTGTATTGGGTTCCTAGAATTCTATGGCAGGCCTCACTTTGCTCACTGCCCACCAGTGGGTCGCTTCAGCACTCCATATATTGGTTTTAATGGTTACCCGGCTGTCCATGATTATGTCGGCAATTTTACATTTTGCTAGTTGTGGTTTAAATGGTGGCCTATGCTGGAAGTTCGTTGATCACGACTACCAACGTAGCCGTTGGCTGGTTTTACCGATGACGATGCTACATGTCACCTGTCTAACCACTCCTTCCTTCTCGCCAGGTCAAGCCGGGCGGTCCATCATCACTGGCAGACTCAAGTCTCCTTTAGGCCAACGCCCGCCCTTCATGCACTCTCTTTAGACACAACGGGTCTCTCGCGTGTCCGTGTGATTTCAGCCCATCTAGTCACGCCATCAGTCACATTGATTGCTGACTCGAATTGCTGTTTTAGCAGGATCCTCTGCAAATAATGTGTACTCTAATTTCCATTCTCCATTTTGCCTTGGCTGTTTTGTTTTTGGCAGATATGCTCACCCGAAGTGATGGCCAGGGAAGGGGCGTGCAAGTTCCTTTTACATTCTCCTCCCAATCTTTAATTTGCTAACCCCTGCAGGTGCATCATGCCTCCCCTCTTCCGTTGAGGGGATGCAGTTCGTCAATGGAGAAGCAGTTCCACATATCACACTAACATCTACTTTCTTACAGGGATGGCAGTGCGGTTCACAGAATCACGCAATCGTGTGGATCATGTTTCCAGTTCATACTGGAGGGGTCATCCCTCAGTCTTCACAAAATCTCCCGAAGGCCAGCGCCGAGGATATCTCCTCTTGTAGCACGGCTTAAAACTAGCCTTCCTAATCCCAGCACTTATCACCTGTCTAGAACTGACTCTTGACTGTGTAAAACCGGCACTCACTGATGCACTTTTCGTTATTGTGCTCTACCTTCTAAATTGTTTTTTATTGCACTGGCATTGTGGGAGAATTGTTTTAGCTTTAACCTGTTTGCCGTCCACGTTGGTCTAGGTTGCCCTAGGCGCTGGTTGCCAAGCTCACTGTCCAGGTTGCCTTGGGCGCCCGGCTGTCCGGCTCATGGCCTTCGTCTAGGTTGCCCTAGACGCTGGTTGCCCAGTTTGGTCCAGGTGGCCCTGGATGCGGTTGCCCGGCCGTCATGTCTGTCTGGGTTGCCCTGGGCGCTGGTTGCCCAGCTCATGGTTCAGGATACCGCTTCTCACGGTCAATGTTAACTGCCTGATTCGGACTTGACGCAATTGGATGACACTACGCCTGTCATCTGTTTAGATCGCCTATGGCCCGCTATATCAGCTACACATATATTGGTTCCCCTTCGATGCAAGGGGCAAAAGTTACGTGCATCATACTCCTTGCCAGACTCAAGTCTCTCCCTGAGCAAATGCTTCCGTGAGAACTCTGGATTCCCAGGGTACATTGTCAGTCGCTTTGAGTAAAAATGTCCTGGCCACATGGAATGTCGTGTGAATGCACACCCCTCCACTCACTCAGGGGCCAGTGCTTGGCGATGACTAATATAATTTCTGCATCCAGTTGGGCGATATGTATTGCTTATTCTCTCCTCATTGCTACCTTTACTCATTGTCTCTCCAGCAGCCAGTTCTAAACTGTACTATCCTGCCACAGTGGTGCAGCTGGTATAGCAAGCTCAGCGTTAAGTCATTCTCAGAGCTCCTCTGCACTCTGAGATGCATAAGTGCCATGGTGGTACCCCAGCACTGATCTGTTAAGTTGTCTCGTCATATTTCATTAACATATGTTTCTTCCTCCTGTCACATACAGGCATGAATTGTCCTGAAGTCCTTTGTCACGCCGCAAGGTCATGCTTCCCTCGCATTACTGATGCTGCTCATCTTATTTTGGGGGGCTTTCCAAGAGCAGGTGCTAAGGTGTAGCTCACACGCATCCATCTTGGCCTTGGGTCTGCAGCTCATGCATTCATCTCACTCTAGCCGCTGCAGGTGAGCTATCGAACCAGAACACACATCTGGCTTCACAAGCACTAGTCTTCTACAAAACTAGTCATAATGCTTATCTATCCTAAATATTAAACCACATGACTTCGATCTTGAATATACTCAAGCACCCATATCAACTAACTCATTGCTCCGGTCCCAAGCATCTGCAACCACAAGCTCTATTCCCCTGCATTGATCCTGAGTACATCATGTTTAACCTTTTAACCCTAACCATGTTTTGCTTCCCTGGTCCCCGTTCACTACCTTAAACTATGGCTCACACTTTACCTGATTTTCAGCAGCCATCTAGCTAACGTGCTGCTTAAATGTAACCTCTCTTCAAAGAGGTTCACTTCTCACTCATTCCGCATCGGCGCAGCCAAGACTGCCGGCCAAAAAGGGCTATCCACGTCATCCATCAGGATGCATCAAACTAACTCCTCTTGACATTTTCGATGCTCAGAAGTTGCTCTCCCATGTTAACTCAGGTACCTCATTTTACCTTCACAAATCCTGGTGGCGGTGGTTAAATTCTGGCATTCGCCTTGCACTAATTGCTGAAACATATTGGGCCCCAGCATGCCGGTAGCTTGTGGTGATTTAGTCTCAGCCATGGGCATGTTGCCCTTTCACTGATTGCCCAGCTCGTTCGACGCTTATGGTTCAGGTCACTTCTCGCCGGTCGCCCGGCTCGTGATGCGCGTCTAGGTTGCCCTAGACACTGGTTGCCAGTTTGGTCCAGGTTGCCCTGGATGCGGTCGCCCGGCCATCACATCGGTCTAGGTTGCCCTAGGCGGCTGGTTGCCCAGCTCATGGTTCAGGTCGCACCGTGCGCCCGGTTGCCCGGCTCGTGGCCTTCGTCTAGGTTGCCCTAGGCGCTGGTTGCCCAGTTCGGTCCAGGTTGCCCTGGATGCGGTCGCCCGGCCGTCCGCGTTGGTCTAGGTTGCCCTAGGCGGCTGGTTGCCCAGCTAATGGTCCAGGTTGCCTTGGATGCGGTAGCCCGGCACGCCTCGCGTGGTCTAGGTTGCCCTAGGCGCTGGTTGCCCAGCTCGCATAAGCACTAAAGTCCAGGTTGCTCTGGATGCGGTGGCCTGGCTCGTCCGCGATGTACTAGCTCGCTAATCACTGGGCCCAGATCGTTGAAGTGCTTATGGTCCAGGTTGCCCTGGGCCCCGGTTGCCCGCCGCCGCGCGTGGTCTAGGTTGCCCTAGGCGCTGGTTGCCCAGCTCGTCAAGCTTCTAAATCCCACTAAAGCGAAAGCATGCTGCGGGCCCCACTACAACCCTAGGTTATGGTTAACACCTAGCTACTTTAAAATTCTGTCGGCGTCCTGGCACAACGTCTTCACCCGCCCAGTCATGTTAATTCATCTTGTATGTATACTAATGTCTCTGCTCCTCTCAGAACCAGATTACTGAGTCACCGCCCTGGCAGGCATCACTCATCCTTTTGGGGGTAGGCTCCCCGCCCTGCCTTCATCCATCGGCGGGAGGCGAGATCCGCTCATCGCTGGGCGGATCCGAGGCGGGGCCTCACGCCAAAGACTGTTACCTATTCAGGACTCTATCATGCTTGCATCCAAGCCGTTCCTTTACTAATTAAATCGTTAACTGATTCTATTCTGTCTACTGAGTCTTTCTGGTAGAAATGATAGCTTCAGCGAAAGTTCTACTAGGAAGACTCGTGAATGTAGCTCCTCCCATGCTTACACGGAGCCAATCTTAGCTTTGCCTACTTTCGGAAAGCCCTGCAATCTGATCATTCACTCATTCAATCAGCTAGCCTATAGAAATTCAGTGGGCTCTTTAAATATGTACCACCTAACACTGCTTCTGCTTCTCAGTGCGCTGACTTTGACATCCCCTCCACCTCCCCTCCAGCCACCTCTGCCAGCAGTCCACGTCCATCGGGCACGGTCTGCCTACCACATCTTCCTTCAGCCACCGCCACCAGTTGGTCCCCGTCTGCGTCGTGGGGGTAGGCTCCCGCCCCTGCCTTCATCCATCCGGCGGGAGGCGAGATCCGGCTCATCGCTGGGCCGGATCCGAGGCGGGCCCTACGCCAAAGACTGTTACCTATTCAGGACTCTATCATGCTTGCATCCAAGCCGTTCCTTTACTAATTAAATCGTTAACTGATTCTATTCTGTCTACTGAGTCTTTCTGGTAGAACAGGTATTCCACTAAACCATACTTTACTAAAACCGAGCAGAGTATAGCCTACACACATCTGCACTCTTCTATTATTTCAACTCAATGGCAAAGTGAAGCGAACTTCACCGTGGTCTCATAGTCAATGACAAAACCTTTCTACACAGTTACTGTAATTACTTTCACTATTGACTGACAAGGGGTTACAATCGAAAATAGCCCAATAATGTTCAAATCCTAAGGCTATTTATCCTACAGAGAAGTTGTTTGGGACTGCTTACTAAGGGCTGCTTACATCTCGTGACAGTACGTCTTCAGCTGTGCTTTAGATGCACCTTTCGCTATAGACTAGGTTTTTCTTGGTCAGTGGCATAATGATTTTTAGAGGGTGTAAGATAGTGATTTTTGGATCATGCGCCAGACCACACCTGCCACACCCCTGGGCTCAAGGCTTAATAAAAGTGAAGCGCATGGCGCAAAATTCGAGTGTAAGATAATAAGCTTTGCGTTGCGATAAGAGCTAGATGTACCGCAGAACGGTACATAATATGACTGCCGCCCAGTCCTACACATTCTCTCCGCAAAAATAAATTACACTTCTCAATTTGTGTCCATCTCCTACTGTACTTATGTGTATGTAAATAAGTGTGTGCATGGGTGTGTTTGCTTTTCTGTATATGTGTGCTTCTCTGTATGTGTGTTTTTGCTTGTGAGTGTGTGTGTGGGGTAATGGGGTGTGTGCGTGTGTCTGCTTACCTGCATGTGCGTGTGTGTGTTATATGTGTCTGTGTGTGTGTGTGTGTGTGTGTGTGTGTGTTTTTGCTTGTGAGTGGGTGTGTGGGGCTAATGTGGTGTGTGTGTGTTTATGTGTGCGTGTGCCTGCATGTGTGTGTTTTTATGTGTGTGTGGGTCACATCTGTACTTTACTTGAGTAATAATATTTTTGGAAACTTGTGACTTTTAGCCTACTCTATGTTTCAAAAAAGACAAATACTGTACTTTTGACTCCACTTTTTTCAATAGTTCAATTTTGAACTTGTCTGAATTGGCTGTGGTAATGATGCTGACAACAGATTCTTCATCAGAGAAGAGAATGAAGAATCATTTAAATCATATTATTCCATCCATTTGAACAGTTGCAAAGTTAGGAAAATAGGTCAAATGTTTTTGTTGGATGTAAGAAACCATATTGTAGGTCTGTTAAAGTCCTATGACTGACCAAAGGACCCTATTAATGGTCAAATATATTACAAATTAAAAAGGGAAAATAATTGTGCTTCTGAATACTTATGTATTTTTAAAAGCAAGTACTTCTATACCTACTTCAACTTAAGTAAAAATCTGACTTAGCAACTTTCACTTGTATTGGAGTAATATTTGACAATGTGTAGCCTATCTTGTAAGATTGCAATAAACGGAGTGGAGAAAGAGTCTCATGTTGACAACGCAACGGCGTGTCGTTTATTCAATCATTCTAAAACGATAAGATACAAACATGGCGCTCTCCTCGTCGAGGAGGAGGCCCTAACCCTGCAGATCATAGACAGAGAAAGCACGCCCGACACTTCGACTTTTCTCTTGTGGTGGTGGAGCTGACTGGACACCATCATCCATGGCGTCTGGCCTGAAAAAATCTTTTAAGGCTAGTCTGCCTGGGCCTGGCCATGTTTTAACCGTCTCACTCATTCGTTCGTTGTTTAACGGACGTTTTAAGCGTGCGCATTTGAAATGCAGCATATGCGTGTAGTTTAGCCCAATAGTCCAGTAGTAATAGGGTTAAACCCGCAACAAATGAGTAACAAGCTGAATTTTTCAGGATATGTTCAGAATACCTTTAGGAATGCCATACTAAAAGTCCCCGTGAATCCTCTCTGAGATATTCAAGATGGCGTCCAAAATGGCCGCCATTTGGAGATTTTTCCGTATCTCAGGCTTAAAACCTGATACAAATGCAATTAAAAGGTCAAAATATATGTTTTTTAGGGTAAGTAAGTCAATTTCATCATTAGTTTCTTGAATGAAGACATTTCATAATAATAAATAACTTCAGTCATCATCCTCATCATCAGAAATTGGTGTTGATTCTTCAGTTTCTCCCTCATCATCTAGTAAAGATGGCATTGGTGCTGCATTATATGAAGTCAGCATTATATATAATATTATGTGCTATTACATTACAACGGTTATAGAGGGAAAATTGCTGTCTGATTGTTGTCTAACTGTGCATTCAGACCAAGAGCTACCAAAGTTGCAAAATCGCTTTTGTCACTGGTAAAATGCAGCTGCTAAATAATAATTCTGTTGCTCAAGTCGCTCACGACATGAGAGATTTGAACCTTATAAGTTCACATATTTTTAAATATGCTTTCATAGTTATTCCTCTTTTGCCAAACTTTCTGAATTAACAAGGAATTCTTATTCAAAGTTAGCTTACGCTAGCTGTTTGGGTCACTGTACCATTTAAGCCCACCTTGGAAAAAGGCATTTTTTGAACACATTTCACCCATCCAAATCCTTATTTGTGTTTTAATTTGAAGATTTATGTGAAATGAATCAGAAAACATTTAGTTTGTATACTCAACATTTTTAATCCTTAAGCAGTGTATCTATCAGTAGGGCTACATGTATTGACTAATGGTTTGCTCACTACGCTAACTAGCATAACTCATCTTTCTACATAAAGCCAAATGTAAAAAATGACAATGAACTACCTGTTTATACACAAAAAACAATAAACACTAATCTCCCAATTTACATAATATGAATCTACATACTAAGTCAGTGGCTGAAAATAATTGAAAAGAGGCTCTATCTGAGGGGTTGGAAAACACCAGAGTTTTGAAGCGACTTTATCTGAGCCTCCTTGAGACTGCACAGATGTAAGCGAGCCTTATTCAATATTGACAAATGTGATTGGTGCCAAGTAACATATAATAAAGACATTGTGTGATTAGACAAAATAATGAATAGCATTAGACAGGCCCCTCTTTTTCTAAAAAATGACTTCAAAGTTACAAATGGGCTTAAATAGTGCCTGGGCTTAATGGGTAGGCTGTGAATTTCGTGTCATTGTCACATTAATGACCTTGTAATCTTGGTTAACTTTAATTTTAGCAGTGTGTCAATGGTGAATTTGGATTTCTTGTATGAGAAAACATATATTTTAACATTTTTATTGCATTTGTATTATGTTTTAAACCTGAGATATGGAAAAATCTCCAAATAGCGGCAATTTTGGACGCCATCTTGAATATCTCAGAAAGCACAAGGGGGATTCACGGGGACTTTTAGTATGTTATTCCTAAAGGTATTTGAGCTAATGCTCTTGGACTATAATAACTTTCAAACGGTAGAGCCTGTTACTTTAAAATAGCCGGACGTATTCTTGCTTTTAGGCTAGTGACAAATGGTCAGAAAGGGCTTTAGTTTTTGAGATACCCCTGCTGGAGGTAGAACTAAACCCAACAATGTTTTTCCTCATCTCTAAGGTCTCTTATATATGAAATGGATTCTTGGCTAAAAATATTTTACTGCTAAGATTGTTAAATTAACAGATATTGTTATACACCCCAAAACCAAAAAAGGACTAAAATATAGCCTGTCTGTATTGGAGTTAAGGCATATAAATTAGTGCAGATCAATCACACAAGCTCTGAGAAATTTGAAACTTGGCACGTTTATAGTCAGGAAGTTGCTTTACCTACTAGAAAAGACTGGATGTGAATATCTTGATGTATGGAATGAACAGAGACATGTAAACACACACCTAAAATAAGCGGAAGTGCAAAAAATGAATATCTATGCAGAATGTTTTTATTTACTTTGTAGCTGCTTTACCAGGGATTATCATAGAAACACATATGATGGCTTATGGGAAAGGTGGGGTTGTTCTGAATCCAACAATACCAAATATGTAAATATAGTATGACGAATCAGGGTGTTCTGTCACTCAATGTATGAGGTGTCCAAAATGAAAGAAAATGAAACACTGGCAAAATACAGTCTCAAGTCCAAATCACATTATCAGTGGTGAGAAGAATGTTGACATTCATTGTTACTGCAAGGTAAGCAGGGCTCGAATTATCTTTTTGTCTTTAAGGGGGTCTCTCTATCTCATAAAAAGTTGGCACATCCCAAGGCGATACAATTAAATAGCCTAGGCGCGCGTGGTGATTTGGGTAGGTCTATGTCCAGTAGCAGCCTATATTTGAATTTAACGTCTTTAATGGTAAGAGACAGGGACGTCACTATGATTGAAAGACAGGGGGGGCTTAGCCCCCAGGGTTGTAGGTAAAATTTCATCACACCTTAAAAGGGCTTCAATGAATTGTACAGTAGGTACCCTTTGAGGCCTAGGCCATTTTCAGTGTAGGCCTAATTTTACTATTACAGTAAGCTCATTGTAAGGGCCATCTGTTAGGCTACATAGTTTTCAAGACAGTATAGGCTACCCATATCTGGGAATGTATATGATGTGATCATGCATGTATTAATAATATACTATACAAAACACTAAAAGATTTCTATAGTTATTTTTTTGTAAGGGGTTACTCATAAGTGAAGTGAAACCTGACTAAGAGAACACTGACTAGACTTGCACAATAATCCTCTCTTGAGCCATCACTGACTGGATGTGAAAGTTGCAGAATACCATGAAATTATGAAAGCAGATGTACAGATTGAGAAATGACACACTGCCTTTTCTCTCCGCCCTTCCTCTCCTGTAGCATTTGATCATTTGATCAGTGCTCTTTTTAAGTTGAACTAGGGTAGTGCTTAACTATAGCTACTACAAACTACTGTTAACTTATGTATTCATTCAATAATCAAACAATATTCAAACCTAAACAATTGCACTCTAGACTAAGTTATGACCCTTTTTAACCAGATAAGTCATATATTAGTTATTTGAGGCCTAGGCAATTTTCAATGCAATTTTACTATTAAGCTCTTTGGTCATTGTAAGGGTAATCCATTATGCTATATATACGTTTTCAAGACAGTATAGGCTACCCATATCTGTGAAAGTATGATGTGATCATACTTATGGCAGCCTATATGTCAAGGAAACATAGTCTCATGATTGTTTGTTACATTCATGTCACCTGAAGCATGATGGTAGAAATATCTATCCAAAGCTCAGTTGATCTGTGCATGTCATGATAAACTTTTGATTCTTTGATATGGAAACCAAGTTCCTTATTTTGGGCTATAACATTAAAATTTCAGCTCAAAGTTGTAGAAATTTGCTGCAATTGGAAAACTCGGGAACGGCTTACTGTAGAGAAGAATGCTTCATATTGTCGTGTCCGGTAAGGTCTGCTGTTTATTCTTATGGTTTACCCTGTATTAAGTGACGCGTTCATGAGATATACTTTTGATCATCTTAGGGTGGCTTCAGCGCCCCCAAATAGGCCTCCCTGGTAGCCTAAGAGATTGCACAGGGATGGATAATGAGCGTTGTTTAAGATTAAATTACAATGCCAGGCACCTTCAGATATGAGAGACCCCCTCAGATTTTTGACTTTGTTGTTTTCATGGGAGCCAGTCCTCACTTTAAGGTAGCTCGGCTCCCTCTGGCTCCCACGTAATTCGAGCACTGAAGGTAAGTTACATACGGTAAGTGCTGCTCTAAATTTACATTTAATTATGATACATTTCATATGTCCCAGTATTAAACAATTCATATGAAACACAGATCCAATTGAATCAGGTTAACATTGGGATGGAACACCTATATTAAAATATTTATATTCACTTGAATGGTTTGTTTTGGTCAAGTCATTACTGAATAATGGAAAATAATATTGTTAGCTTTTGTCTGTCCAGACCAGCAGTGGACAGTAGAGCCTACACTTGCAAATGTTGAGAGTGAGAGCACATCTGCACCAAGAAGGCTGAGTAGGGCTGACACAACATCATTTCAAATACTGAGAGATTGTTTCATTTGTGGGAAGTCCAGCTCTAAACCAGAACCTCTGACAGCAATTTCGACTGGTTGAGAGCCGACTGACATTTTAGTCAGAGGGCTAAGTCCTTTCTTAGTTAGGGAAAGTAGTTTCTACAACTTACTGTTTAGCTACTTAGGGGTGAAGTAAGCAGTGTAGGCTCTACTGTCCACTGCTGGTCTGGACAGACAAAAGCTAACAATATTATTTTCCATTATTCAGTAATGACTTAACCAAAACAAAATTCAAGTGAATGTAAATATTTTAATAAAGGTGTTCCATTCCAATGTTAACCTGATTCAATTGGAACTGTGTTTCATATGAAATGTATCATTATTAAATGTAAATATAGATCAGCACTTACCTTGCAGTAACAATGAATTTGTCAACATTCTTCTCACCACTGATAATGTAATTTGGATTTGAGACTCTATTTTGCCAGTGTTCCGTTTTCTTTCATTTTGGACACCTCATAGCCTGCACTGAGTGACAGAACACCCTAATTTGTCATACTATATTTACATATTTGGTATTGTTGGATTCAGTACAACCCCACCTTTCCAACAAGCCATCATATGTGTTTCTATGATAATCCTTGGTAAAGCAGCCACAAAGTAAATGAAAACATTCTGCATAGATATTCATTTTTTGCATGTCTGCTTACTTTAGGTATGTGTTTACATGTCTCTATTCATTCCATACATCAAGATATTCACATCCAGTCTTTTCTAGTAGGTAAAGTATGGGGTGAGGATTGTCTCAAAATGATTTAAATATATATAAAATGATATATATACATATACATACATTTATAAATATCCAAATACAAAATACAAATATAAAAATGTGACATACAAATAAATAAACAAATTTATATAAATAAACGTGTCTTTGTAAATATATTTTCGAGAAAGATTCAGTTGCTATCAGTTGATAACAGACATGTTGTACAACACTGCCATCTGCTGGTTGTTCAGTGGAGGGTGTCTTTGCATTCAAATCTAGTGGTATTTATTTGTGGATCTTGGTGTGCAGTAGGAATGTCTCAAAATTACGTCATCGACATAAAAGCAAAAAGGAGATTCACAAATGCAGATTCCACATACAAAGTCAAGCATATTTATTTTCAAATCTCGAAAATATATTTACAAAGATAAGTTTATTTATATAAATTTGTTTATTTATTTGTATGTCACATTTTTATATTTGTATTTTGTATTTGGATATTTATAAATGTATGTATATGTATATATATATCCTTTTATATATATTTAAATCATTTTGAGACAATCCTCACTCCATAGTAAAGCAACTTCCTGACTAAACATGCCAAGTTTCAAAGTTCTCAGAGCTTGTGTGATTGATCTGCACTAGTTTATATGCCTAACTCCCATACGGACAGGCTATATTTTAGTCCTTTTTTGGTTTTGGGGTGTATAACAATATCTGTTAATTTAACAATCTTAGCAGTAAAATATTTTTAGCCAAGAATCCACTTCATATATGAGAGACCTTAGAGATGAGGAAAAACATTGTTGGGTTTAGTTCTACCTCCGGTAGGGGTATCTCAAAAATGTGGGGCCATTGTCACTAGCCTATATTTAGCCTTTATATTAGTATAGGCCTACATTTTAGGATTATTCTCAAATTCAGATAGGGGGACGGGATTATTAGCTAATTTCAATTGGACCGTTTGACCGGAGAGATTTAATTTTGTCGGACATTTAAATGTTTTTTCCGGCCACAACGGAACCCCCTGGGGAGTCGTATAGCACTGCAGTGCAGTCTCTCAGAATTAGAAACCTCGTGCACTCACACTTAGTAGCTGCAACTTGTTGGACACAGTTACAAATAAACACTTAGGCCTATTAAGTGTAACTAATACATGTTAATTAATAGTTAAAAAACTAAACACGTTTTTATCTCTGCTAAAAAGGTAGGCTAAAGGTAGGTCAAAGTGCCTGAGCACCACCTGGGGGCTCTGTTCACGTGCTTGGAGCAGGGGCAGATTTCGCAATAACTTGGTTGTTCTAAACCTAGAGTCGATAAAGGTGGTTGTCATCCTCTACTTCAGACTCCACACATAAGCTAACAACAGCTACACACTGCCTCGTCCACGCATTAACCAAACTTCATTGGTTACCATTGGCTTTGGCGCACATAAACAACAAGGAAGCATGGCTAGCCCAAATAGAATTCTTATCAAAGGTGGGAAATTTGTGAACGAAGATGTGACCCAGTTGGGAGATGTGTATATTGAAGACGGAAAGATAGTGGCGGTCGGATTAAATCTGCATTTACCCGGCGGGGTGCGGGTTATTGATGCCCGGGACAAATTGGTGTTGCCAGGTGGCATTGACACTCACACTCATATGGAGTTGGCATTTATGGGTACTAAAGCTGTGGATGATTTTCACATCGGAACGAAGGTAGGCTAAAGGCAAAGTACAACCTCTGTTGCCAAGTCTGTTTTCTATAGGCCTAGACTTCTTTTCAAACCTAGGGAAACTAAAACAATTTCCTTTCACTTTCGAAATTATGTCAAAACCCAGTTTGATTGAACATGTAGACCTAATTGTAGGCTATGTCGCATCTTCTACACTTACAGTATCATAGGTGGTAGGTGACATGGGATTTGTATTTGCATTGCCGTGCAATTCAAACGCATGTTGATTGTTTGAATTAAATCAGTGATACTGGTCGTCGCACACCCAGCCTGCGAAAAAAACAAAACCTTACCTGACTTGAACCCTGTGGTATTTTGACGAGAAAGGTAAACAGATAGATAGATAGATACTTTATTGATCCCCAGCGGAAATTCAAGACAACAACATAAACAATCCAGCAAAGTGCAGCTACAGTAAATTAAGTTGTGTAACACTGGTGTCCTCCATCATTTTGAGTAAGATAGCATCTGTCTTTATAAATAAAGATGACTATACAATGTATTGAAAAATGTGTTATGACTCGTTCTGCATTCTTTCACATAAACATACGGGCATTTGTGAGCGCCTGAGGGCGTTTTTGGGAGGTAACCAGGTATGCTGTTGGAGGTGCAAACAGACGCTGCATCGCTATTGAGATCACATTATAGGAGCTGGCTCAAGGGTTATACAAGTGTTTTGTCGTGTTTAGTTATAATGAAAGCACAGTTTAATTCATGTGTGTTCACTTCTGGCTCCTTATCAATTTGATAACTCAAGTGACTCCAGTCTAGATTTTTTGACGTTAATCACTCCTATGATATATTTATATTCTCTGTCCAAAGGAAAGTGCATGTTTCAAAGTTAACTGATAGTGAAATCAACCAAAAGTCAGATATTGTTTGGACCTCCAAGTGGTCTGTGACGTAAGTTTGTGTGAAAGAATTTTGTTCCGACTGGGTTGAGCATTTTTAATGTAGTAAATCTAATCAGTTTCTGATTTTAAACACACTTTTAAATACACTCGTTTGATACAGTGTCTAGAATACTGCAGTCGTTATTGGGACTTGCACCTTGGACTTCTATGAGTACTGTATAAACTTTCACATGAAACAACCATCCAAAAGTTAAAACAGCTTTACACAAGGCCATTCTCACATCGTATATCTGGT
>NC_063201.1:6611765-6651765 GCF_017589495.1 Alosa alosa
AGCCTGTGTTGCAAACTATTTGGTTCTTAGCAAAAGCCACAACGAAACGGTAACAAATAAATGTAGAGACATATTGTGAAGCTTATTTTTCGTTTTGGTAAGCAACCGTATAATAAGCGGGATAATGTATACAACGCCAGTCATTATCAGGAAAATAAGTCCCTTCAGGGCGAAGCAAGACCCCTCCGCTGGTGCGTCGTGGTCCAGTTCGCCCTGTCGGGACTTATTTTCCCAATAATGACCGGCGTTCTATACATTATCCCTTACATGTGTGTTTACTTATGTAAGTGTCTATGCTGTATCTTTTTTTGTTAATATAAAATCTCATTATTTTCATTGTTGATATTTCATATTGTTATTATTGATATTGTTATTATTATTTGTATTATAGTAATGCTTAATGTAGGCTTTCAACGTTATTTCAAACTGTTATTTTTAACTAATAATAATGTAGTGTTCATATACTGTTAGTCGCATCAGACAAAAACATCTGCTAAATATCATAAACATAAATATCTCTTAAGGGAGCTCACTAGTTGTTTAGCATTCGTTCACTAAGCACCTTGGCTAACGTAATATTTTATCAATATGAACACAGATCCTTAATTAATTCATAACTCTTCTTCCGACAGTGATGATTTGAGTGTAACTGGCACAGACAACTGTACATTCTCCCTCTGCCAGAAGGCTCTTGGAAAAGACGATTTCACCAAAATCCCCAATGGGGTGAACGGTGTGGAAGACAGGATGTCGGTCATTTGGGAGAAAGGAGTGGTCAGTGTTTCTTTGATTATGCTTATGGCTGCTTTGGCTGTCTAACTGATATGTCTGCCTGATTGATGCACTTGTGACAGGGAAAAATGGACAAAATCAAGAGTTCTTATTAGCTAGTGTGAAGATTTCACCAGCAGAATTGTGTTCCCTGTACAGAATGCTGGCTGTGTTTGTTTGTTTTTTTAAATAATGCAATGATCTATAGAATTGTATCATGCTTCATGCCAACCTATAATTTTATACTAGTTATACTATGCTTTACACTACTCTAGAGAACATCTCCTCTCATAGCATCACTTACAACAAGTCTTGCTGATCCTAGCACTCACCAGCCATCTTAAACTGACACTTAACTGTTAAAAACAGCACTCACTGATGCACTTATTTTTACTGTACTCTAATGTTTTTTAAATTGTCCTACAATTGTTGAGAATTGCTCAAAAACTTAAACTGTTTACCATGTTGTTAGTCGCTTTGGCTAAAAAAAGCGTTAGCCAAATGTAATGTAATGTAATGTACTCTACTCTGCACTAGTGAAATGCATGATCTGTGTATCTAGGCTGTGTCTCACAGAGAGTCACTCTGTCCTTTAGACCACTAGTTCAAGGTGCACTGACAGACTGAACTTTTTTTTTCTTTCTGTTTACTTTCCTCAGCATAGTGGGAAAATGGATGAAAATCGATTTGTGGCTGTTACCAGTACGAACGCTGCAAAAATATTCAACCTTTACCCTCAAAAAGGGCGAATTGCCCCCGGTTCAGATGCAGACCTAGTCATATGGGACCCAAAGGCCACCAGGTAACAGACTATATTCCACAAAGTGCATAGTTTCCTTGGTATAACACTTGAGACTTTATACGGTGGGAGAATGATATTGATATAATATGATTGATTGAATAACATTGAACTAGTGCTAGCATAAGAACATTTCAACCTATTTTTGACATGGCATTTTGACTTTATTGTTGACATTTCCACTTTATTCTTGACATTTTTATTTTTTTCTCCATTTCTTATTTCGCTCTTAATGGTGCTGTAATACTCAATCATTCCTCCTCCTCTGTTCGGGTCCTGTTTTCACTGTCAAAATTATTATTATGCCGATAATAACCGGCATACAACGCATCATCCCTTGTTTAAAACATATTTATTAATGAAAACTAACCACGCCATGATTACCTTAATAACTAACCATTTTTATGTTTGCTAATTTCACGGTGGTTGTAAAAAATGACAATAATAGAACTCACTTCAGTTATAGCAACACATATTTTATAGAAGGACAAATCTAAAGGCAAAAGGTACACTCTCTCAGAACAGAACACATCAAATATGACATGATGACACATCATCCGGTTTTAAAATGCAGTGGGAGCATACTGTTCCCATATGACGTTGTCAGAGGCTTGTGGCAGGCTCACAGACTTCAACTCTGGGTCATGTGGTGATGTCATGCATCGGTGAACTGATAGGAATAATCCTAACAATCCGGCGCTCTATTTTTAACAATCTTCAGTCTTACGCACTGTACACTAGGTAGTATTCTAATCTTTTACTGTACAGTCATGCCCTCTCATTTTCTCACAGATATGGATGTTTAACACAAATATTGTCCAAGTGAAGGGATGGATATGTGCATGATCTGGGTTACGACACACACACACACACACACACACACACACACACACACACACACACACACACACACACACACACACACACACACTACACAGTCTGTAGTGTTACATAGCCAATATAGCCTGCCTGAGTGAGTGAATGAGTAAGTGAGTGGGGGGGATTATGGGAACTGCACTAGTGAGTGACTTTAAGCCTGAAGAAGACCCTCAAAGGTTGAAACGCTGCTCAAATAAAGTTGTCTGGGAGCTTTTAAAACAGTGTGCAGGCCTCTATCCTCCTTTCACTACTGCACTAGTGAGTACCATGGTTGTTATATAACCCCAGAGCACCACCACTCCCTCTGCTGCTGCTGCTGCTGAATCAGGGCTGAATGCCTCCAGGGGCAGTGTGCTCCGCTGTGGCCGGTGACGTGGCCTGCACACAGGGCACAGCCAGCTCAGACACCACTGCATCCAACGGCAGTAGGAACCCAGCGCTCATATCTAGTTTGTAAGTAAACAAGGAGTGGATAAAAAGACTAACTCGAGCAGCTGCAGAAAGACAGTGAGTTGAATGATTGTTATCTGCAGAGAAGTGCTGTTGACTCATCTTACACCTAAACCGTTGCCTTGTTCATCGGTTCAACGATTTAACCACAAACTGTCAATTGGCAGGTTGGTCAGAATAGCATTGCAGTAGTCAAGTCTAAGTTGTATGTGCACTTTATAAGACCAGACCATAAGTTAAGTAGGCTAAATTTGCTTTTTTAGTTTGTTTCATTCATGACATTTATACAAAAAAAAAACGTCAGAAAAGATTTTAAGAATTTAATGTAGAAAGAAATGATGCAAATTAGAATGAAGTTAGTAGAGAAGAGTTTAATAATCCTTGACATAGCCACTGGTAGGCGCTGGTTGATGTTAATTGGTGGTTAACGTGAAATCCTTGGCATAGCCACTGGTAGGTGCTGGTTGATGTTAATTGGTGGTTAATGTGAGGAAGGCAGGGATGTTACCCAAGACGGAAGACTGAAAGCAGCAAAAATAATTTATGTTAGTTCAGTATTTTTAAAAGTGTGAACAGGCGTTAAAATAAAGATAAAATCATAATGTACATTATTTGAGTGTACATGGAGCATCAAATTAGTAAGTGGAACTGTACAAAGTGGTTCGGCAAAAGTTCATTTTCACAAACCATTCCCTAAGTGTCCAGTACCCTACTTTGATTTGCCCAGCAGAATGTGTAGGCTACATGTAGGCTACTGACATCAGTGCAGCCATTGGTTGTGTTGAAGAGCATTGCTAACTGTACACCTGTCTGTCGTAATATAAAGCCCACACAACATTTTTTTTCTAAATATTGGAATGCATCCTGAGGCAGGCAATGATGAGTCCTGGGGTGTGGTTAGTATACTGTATGCTTAACAGGGTTAAACTAAAAAGCATAACCGTACTTAATCTGTCCATATCAGGACCAACCTCTGCTAAGCAAACTATCTTGAGTTACTCACTCTGTTCCATGTTCATTTTCTCTCCTAGTTCGGTAGAGTGGTTGTATACTCATCTCGACTTTCCTTCAGGCCAGGTGCTGGACAAAGTGAGCACATAACAAAAACAGGGAATGTCCACACACCAGATTTTAGCTCCCAAATCCGTCTGGGTCTTCTTCAGGCCACGCCGGTGTGCAGACATCCCCTCTTTTTCTCTGCCGCACACACGTTGCCACAGCAGGTGTGCATAAACAAGTGGAAATGCATGAGTGTCTACTCTGGATGTAGATTTGTAATTTCGGAGTAATTTGCTGATAAACTCAAGGAAAGACATAAGACAAGTTATAAGACACACACAGGTTAAATAGCTGATGTGTCAGTTGGTTTGGATGTACCTCTTTGAATGACAGTTGAAGGCATTCCATCATTTCATCAACTCAGAGGGAAATTCACTGGTTTGGATGGGAATTTCTTTTTCCACAGACACCGCTTTCATCTCCTCTGATTTGACCCTGAATAAGAATGCAGATATTTCAAACTAATAGTAACTAAAGGTTTTGCATAAAAATAACAAGTTCAGGTGTGCCCACAGATTAAACAGATAAAACAGATTATTTAGGAAAGCCAGGCTTTGCATTTCTTTTTTCTTATTTTTAGTTTTCTATTAGTTCCAGAAAGTTTGTGAGGCTTATCGTTGAAATGGTAGACTATTCTCATTCGTAAAGTTAGTGTCACATTCTCCCAGGGATTACCATAACTCAAGTGTTGTTTCTTCCCTGAAGTTTGGTCCCTTGTCCATGGAGTCGTCTGCCGCAGAAACAGAAGCATTTTCTTTGTCATCTGGCAATTTAGGTCTCCTGTTCCCATTAAGCCTTCCGTCATTCACTTGTCTGTGTGCAAAGTTTGAAAATGAACAGTTTTACCAAAAAACATACATTATACTAAATGTATATTACTTAAAATATAAAGCACTAAATATCTATTCCATGAAATGGTCTAATCTGTTTGTTCTCTATCGGTCAGCCTCAATTCATTACATTACATTACATTACATTTGGCTGACGCATTTTTAGCCAAAGCGACTTACAACATGTTAAACAGTTTAAGTTTTAGAGCAATTCTCAACAATTTTAGGACAATTTAAAAAGCATTAGAGTACAGTAAGAATAAGTGCATCAGTGATTCAGGAACGTTGGGAATTTGTGCTGCTTTGTATAACTTTGTATAACTGCTTAATAACAAAAGAGAAAAAGTTCACACTTTGCATGTAAAGATGTTCTTCAGCATTTTTTTCTGCACTTCTGCGCATGTGCAATAAGATGTGTGGTATGCAAAGTGGGGGCTTTTTCTCCTTTCTAAACATTGATAAGTTTGACCTAGCACTCTTGGAAACAAATAGAGACTAAATGAAGCCTTTTTTTTATTGTAAACAAAAACAGAAGACACATGAAAAGCCTATGAAAACACACACTTATACAGTCCAATGGAATGGAAACATCTCTTCAGTCATGAAAACGTGTTTTGGCTTGACCTCATCTGTGGTAATTACCACTGCAGCCAGTGCTTTCTCAATGTTACAGTTTTTAAAGGAACAGTGTGTGAGTGTAAAGTCAAACGTCTGTTTTAATGCGTTTTAAATGCTATCACTCTTTTATCAAGAATACCTCAATTGAAAAGACATACTGTAGGTGTGCATTCATTCAGAATAAACTCACCTGCGGTGCTTTGTTGTCTTCATCGTAGAAGTTAAGCAATAAGGCTTAATGCTGCCGTATTCTGGTGTTTTGAGCGTCAGGTGTTAGTAGTTCTGACAGCAGACTTGGCTGGACTGTAAATCAAACAAAAACCATCAAACCGGGTCTGAGATCAGAATTTCAGGAGTCAGAGCTCTGAACAGTTTGTTTATTTACTGTACATATCTTGAGAGTGTTGGCTGGGCTGCCACAGAGGCGGGGATATCATTGTGTGTGTGCCACCTAGGCGGGGATATCACTGTGTGTGTGCAGCAGGTTGATTGAGATAGCATAGGCATCGGCTGGACTGATAAAATCATCAAACCGTCAGGGTCTGAATCCAGATTCTTCTCTGTTAGAAATCTTTGACAAATCACTTCTACTGTTTTCACTAATGACATACCAGAGGGGGGACAAACAGAACTGAATTTGCACAAATTGGAGAAGAAAGGAAGGGTCTCAGTGCCTCAGGATGCTCTCTTGGGTTGAGTTGGGAGAAATGTCTCGTTGACCCCTTTTGTGGTCATTAGCCCTGGAGTGTAGATACTCTGCGTTGCATTTGATGAGGCTGGTAGTGAGTCCAGTCATGGCAAGGAGCAGTTAATAGGCCACCCTCCCACCCTCTTCCTAATGACTGTATGTGGAATCAAAGGCACTCCTGTCATTACAGAATTATGCAATGGATTTTTTTTTTTTATTCTTGGAGCCTGGAGAGCTTTAGAGGAAAATAAGCTTCTCCCTTCTCCAATTCAACAAGACCTGAAGGCTAGTTATAATGTGGATTGAAGTCTTATATAAGATTGCTCAAGACTATTTGAGATTGACAATTACCTATGCCAGTAATTCTTTTTTTTTTTTTTTTAAACCTTTATTTTACCAGGAAGGTCCCATTGAGACACAATGTCTCTTCTGCCAGGGAGTCCTGGTCGAGATGGCAGCAATTCTTTTTTTTTAAAGATACACTAACTCTGCTTATTTGCCATCTAACCTAGAGATAGATAAAAGGATACATTGCCCTCCTGTTCTTTTAGCAATAACCCAGTCTGACACCGTTAGCCTAGCATAATTCACTGGAAGTGGCTTACACCCGCTAGCTGAGGATAGACTACAAATTTCCCAAAAAGTCAGCATGTTCCTTTAAGTAAAGCCCAAGTGGCCCTTTAGTAAAACATATCTTTTCATTCTACAAGCATATAGCACCATACACATTTTATAGACTTTATTTTTTGCTGAAGAGCTTATCTCACAGATGTAATTCGCCCATTTGTTCCATCTCTGCATTTTGGTAATGAAAATCTAAAATGGATTCCTGTCATTTCAGTATCAACCTGTAATTTGTATGTATTATGCTTCCTCAGAGGCAGGCATATTCTGCTCACAGACAGAGTGTTGGTGCAGCAATTTGTCTGTTTGTTTGTTTTTTATTCATATTACTGTGCTGATCTAGCATGTATGGAAAAGGCTTCAACACACACATAAACAAAAACTTGTTCTTTGTCAGTTCCATTTGTTCGACAGGTTTGCATTGTGATCGCCTGCCTTTTAGACGGGACCTGACTTTAGAGAGACATTGATTCATTATTGTTTTGTTGTTTGTTGTGAGAAAAAAAAAAGAATTGTTGTTGCTATGATCTTTGTTTACTCAAGCCCAGCCTTTTGCCCTCCAGGACTATTTCTGCCAAGACCCACCACCAGGCTGTGGACTACAACATATTTGAGGGCATGGTGTGTCATGGTGTTCCCGTGGTGACCATCTCCAGAGGGAAGGTGGTGTATGAGAATGGGAAGGTGCTGGCCAGTCCAGGAGAGGGTCGCTTCATACCCCGAAAACCCTTCGCCGAGTTTGTGTACAAGAGGGTGAATCAGAGAGAGGAGGTCAGTGGCTACGATCAGTTGGTTACCTTGTAACTAATGGAAATCCAATGGCATGCCGCCATGTGAAGACCATTTTACAATCATACTATTTGACACTTTTTGCCTAAAGGGACTTACAAAACATAAAACATGCAACAGAGTGCCTTGTCTCTTTCACACCCTCCACAAAAGAGCACTTTTGTTGAAGTCAGTATCTGCATAAGACTCCATAGTAGCACTCTGAGCTTTTAGATTATTGCAATAACAATGAAAAACATCTGTCCTCTGTGCCAGGTGCAATGTACAACACTGGCCCTTTTCCAATGTAAAGATTTATGGTGCTTAATATCAGCTAAATGATTCGTTATGTTATGTTAATGCTATGTCAATAATGGGTTCATTTGAACTGTCTCCTCAGGTGGGAACTCCTCTTGCAGTGAGCAGGGAGCCTTATTGCGGAGAAGTCATATCTTTAGCACATAACGGCAAACCCTGAAGACAAAACTCACAGGTAAAGTCCTAGATGAAGTGTCTTGCACACTCCCCAACACAAAAGAGTAACTTTTCATCAGTCAAGTCTGGGCCCATGTCCAAGTTGTCTCCCAGTCATGACGAGCATTGGCTGATATCAGAGATGACAAGTCTTGTCTCTCTTTTTTTATCAAGCACTTCAGCTCTTTCATAGAGTTGAACGTCCTGGCTCTCATCCTGGCATGCTAGCGTTTAACAGAGCTGTCACCTTCAGTTTGAGATGCTCTGGTGTGCTATGTCTTTTTCTGTGAAAGTTTTGAACATTGTGACTATGATAGAAACATAGAGGCAATGTTGTGTTTTTAAAGAAGGAAGTAAACTGGGGTTGTTTTAAAGGACAAGATGTGTGTTGCATTGTGTGGCTAATTATAAATAGTCCATGACAGATTTCCCAGTCCAGCTATTTTGAAAGCTGGCTCTTAATTTTGAGCCATCATCAAATTTTGGTAACTGGATAAGTTGTTTTACTGTCCATTTCAGGTCAAAAGGATTGAAAGGGTGAGCACAGGGAGAGCAAAAGAAAGGATTGCTCCTCACTTGAAAATATTTTCTTCAACTTTCAACCAAAGGAAACACACTTATTATTCACATGTATTCTTCAGAGCTGACGGCATAGAGTGTATAAAAAAGTAATTCCAACCTACCATCATAAGGAAAACATACAGAATATATATTTCATGTGTGAAAATGTACAGTATATTGATGTGGTTAGGCAGACTTATTTTGCCTTTTTCTAAAATACAAAGATTTGCTCTGTCATGTCTAACGTTTCCAGCAAACAAATGAAAGCTTTGCTACAATAACTAGCAGGGTCTCCATAGTTTTCCCCCTACAGTGGGGCTGGCTGGTGGCTGCAGGCCACACTCAGGGTGTCCTTTGGTTAATGTGAGAGACAAGTCCCTCACTGGAACACCATTACTCAAATCCTCCTTTATCTCTGTAGGTCATCCTCGCCGGATATAGGCTTTAGTTTCTTATCTACCGCACATTCACATTCAAATTAGCATTAAAAAAATCCCTTCCTGCCACCTCAGCTACAGCTGTTTGTGCCCCTCTCCTCGTCTTGACTGGTAATGGGGTCAGTCAGCATCAGCATATTTATATAGTCTAATCTGTTAGGATGGGTTGGCATCAGCCTCCTCCAATGACAATTTCTTTCGACAAGAAATTACTTCTAAGGAGTGTTACGCAGCAAGAATACAAGGCATTTTCAACAGGCAATTTGGACAAAAATTGTGCAGTCTTGGATATTTTTTTCCTGGCACAGGACATTTTGAAAACTGAAATAAATATAAGTGCTTATCGATTAGTCTCGTGTGAATTATCTTGTCCATGAAAATATTGCATCCTGCTCTTCATGTGCCTACATGGCAATATTGTGCATTCTGCTGAAGTTTATCTAAATGAAACATTGAGAGGTACGCTGCCATATGGAATTAGCAAATGACTTAGTCATCATACATTTTGCAGTGTAAGGTTATAAGAAAACGAGGAGTGCTTTTCATGGGAAACACTGACTGGGAAAACGATGCAATGTCTAGCTATGCACACTGTGATTAACATTAGAAAAATGAGGACTGCTCTTCATGGCAGACTGCAAATAGTTTAATGTCTAGCTGAGGACACTGAATTAGATTTTATAATGATGCAAAGAATGATCCACATACACACTTACATACAGTATTATAACATAAATACAAATGAACGTGCAATAATATACTAATATAATAATATACATAAACAATAATATGTGAAATTGTCAGTTAAAATCTGCTCTGGGAAAAATTAAAGAGACCACTGCACATTTTTCTGATGTCATCCTACGGTTGCTGAATGACTTTCGAATGAGTTAACGGTCATATTCAAATTGTTGTATATAACAGTTGTTCATTGTTTGTCAACATAAACATTACATTCGTGAGGTAGAAATATTTTATTGGAAAGCTTAATGAAAGTATTACAAAATGTTTTACACATACACATTATGGATATGTGCTGAGTCTCAGTCAGAGAGACTATATTAAGTAAGTTGCAATCACTAGGTAACTCAACTCCTAACTCCTAACTGGTGAAACTGAAAATGGTGTAACCATTAACCAGCCAAGTGTTTCATAATCGTGCAGAAATGTGTTTGTCAAAGAGAGAGAGGGAGAGAGAGGGGGGAGAATTAGCATTAAAAACCCAGGAACTGAACCCAGAAAGAGTGCCCTGTGCCATACACAACACACTCAGACCAATAGCGCTTCCAAACCACACATTTGTGTCAATAAAATCATCAAACAAGCAAAAGAAGACTATTTTGAGCATTGGAGAAACCAAACTACTAGCCAAAGTAGAATGCAATTCTATGAAACCCTAAAATGAGATTACAAATTGGCAGAGTATCTCATTTCTGTCAGAAATGGCATTATATATATATATATATATATACTGTACAAAGCAGAGGCAAATCCTGACCAAGTACAGGCTCAGTGACCACCCCCTTGCAGTGGGAACAGGTAGAGAGAAAAACCTGGCTGCCAAAAGAGGAGAGAACACGTGGTCAATGCCAGACAGGAAAGGTTGAGACGGAGGAGGACTTTCTTCTTCACTGTGAAAAGTATAGAGAATTACAACAAAAAAAAACTTTTCCTGTAAATTTAAAACAATCCCCTCAGGTGCTATCCTCTCAGGGGAGGGACCTTCAGCTGCCTTGGCAGAAACATATATCTCACTATGCCATAACCTGAGTGACACTTCGAGTTGAGATACACATCAATAAAAGCCATTGACGTGACATCAGTACAGAATCAGGGTAGGTTTAGGGGTTCATGAAATCATGAAAAGGGCACATGGAGAGGCCAAATTCATACATCTGAGAGATCAGAGAACACACCACTGTTGCAAACAGCTGCTTCTACAGTATAGCTGCAACAGTCCACATCCATTTACCATTCAATATGCTTTTCTCAGCAAGAAATGTGCAGCTTTAAAATGAAGGGTCATTTTGTAGGGTTTTTTTTGAGTCCATCATTGATCCATCATCAAGTAAATATAGTTTTCATATTCATCCATCACTAAGCTTCTGCTTTTGAACTTCACGTTTTCTGTGATTTCACAAGGCACTTTTCAACCAACCAATTTGCAACATTCAACCAGGAATACTTCCTTGGCTATACTATCTGTTCAAAATTGTTGCAATCTAATGTAGAAACAGAACGTACTGTACACTGACCATGCACTCCACTTGGCACTAATCATGTCTGATGAAGACTGGGTCAGGCTAGGGGTTCAAAACTGTTCTGCTGTTGTCCAAATATGATCGGACACCAAAACTGAGCCTGAGAAAAGCAGGAAGAAGAAAGAGGAAGTGAGCCGGGGAATATGGCGGAAGCATTAGCAGTCAACTAGAGCAGGGGTTCTCAAACTGGGGGTCGGGGACCCCAGGGAGGTTGCCAAAAATATTGGAGGGGTCGCGAAATGATTTGTGTGGATTAAAGACATTTTTGTAAAGGTTTTTAGTCAAAGGCTGCCATTGACATAATGCCTTTGATGTTGACATAGCCTACCTATGAGAGAAGACATTTTCTGCCTCTGCTTCCAATGCCCATCTCGCAACATTTCAAAACCAAATTCCGCCGGTTAGAGAGAAGGGGGTCGCAAAACTTGGCACATGTTTTTTTGGGGGTCGCCAGACACAGACAAAAAGTTTAAGAACCACTGAACTAGAGGAATGGGTTAAAGAAGAAAGCCGGCAATTTTAAACATAGATATCCATTTCTCAAGGTCACGAGTACTACGCTCTGGGGGGATGAGCGTGGGGCTCATGAACATGCCCCCAGAGTGTAGCATTGTGGCTGCCTGGAAACTCTGTTGGCTGCAGCAACTCGAGCTAGGTAAAACCAATTGGTTTAGGGTTTTTTTTTCGTACCGACAGTATTCAGTGACCTTGAGAAATGGAAATATATGTTTAAAATCGCCGGCTTTCTCCATTAATATGGTGAAACTGTTATATTACAAAACACAACATTTACATGTACTTGTATTCATTTGGCAGATGATTTTATCCCAGGCGACATGAATAAAAGCGTAAGTGACTAGGGAAAAAAAATAAGCTACAGCTACAGCAATAGAATACCATTTAAGATACAACACCATTGATTACAGTACTGATTCACAAAGGAATGTTTCTGTGTGTTCAAATACTGTTTTAGAAACTCACCTGGCTGGTAAACTGGTATAAAAAAATATATTTGCAATATTCTTCAAATAATGTCTGTACTTAATGCCTTAAAGTTAAAAAAACAAAAAAAAACTGACTGAAAAGCAGACACAGAAACAAACCTGCTTGACCAGCGTCGCCAGCTCTTCTTTCAGCATGTCCAACTTCGTCTTGGATCTCTTCCTCAGGATCTTCTCGTGCAGGTGCTGGGCTCGCGCCTCTGCATGCTCCGAGAAGAAGTGCTCGGACACGAACAGCCGGAGTTGGGTGAGTTTGGCTGAGAGGAGACTGAGGCCAACCAGCAGGGTGAGAATAATGACCAGGGGTGCGGTGGAGTACACCAGCAGCTTGGGCTCTGGCAGACACTTCTTCTCAAAGAGGAAGATGCTGTAAGAGTAGTCCTGCCTGCTTCTGTCCACAGGGATTGGGATCCCGATGACAGCCTTGTCCTCCTGGGAGACAGAGACATGCCATGTCATCATTGTGAAAGAATTATGGCTACTCTTGACTCAGATGCAAAGCCCATACATTTATACAGCTCTGTGATTTGAGTCCTCGGATTCTAGCATGAACTTCCATCATCTTTTTATTGTTAAAAAATAAATATATATATATATATATATTTTTTTTTTTTTTTTTGTATATAAGTTTTGGCTACATCAGCATCAAGCTAGAATAGCTTTAAGGACACTGAGGATTCATGTGTTTCTGCCTATATGGAACACTTGTGAGTGCAGTGGCCAGAATGGCTCAGGTATGTATGCCTGTTAACACCTTAGGAATCTCCTGTCACAGACAGAAAAAAGTGGTATCTTCACAATTAAGTAGCTCTATGATCTGCTCAATGTGTTGACAAAGTTGGTATTGCAATAAGAATCCACTTTATCCTTTCTTAACTTGAATTCCTCCAGTGGTCAAAAACTTGCGGCTACATTCATGTCTTTCTCTCCTGCACTTACCTTTAGATGCATGATCACAGGGACCTGAAACGGTTCCAGTTCCTCTAGTCGTGTGCGAAGCACTCCTATGATCCAATACACCAGCGCATCGATGCCAATGAAGAACAGCCAGATAAGCAGGTTAGTCAAGACCGGCATGGCAAATTTCAACATGGCCTTTCCCTCCTTTGCAGAAGGAAGGGAAGACGGAATGACAACGTAGCGCTTTTTCTCTTTCTCCGTCAGCGGGAAAATGGAGGGCCTGCCCCGGGCCCTCTGCTGCTCGTCGTACCGCAGCAGGGCGTTGGTGATGAAGATGTTCTGAAACCTCCTGTCCGTGCGGTACTTCTTCACGTAGCGGAAGGTGAGGAACACGAGCAAAAGGATGCCCAGCCCTGGGAAACACTTCTGGGCAACAGAAGAGGCCGTGTTCATGGTGGCCAGGGCAGACATGGCCGTATGGTTCAGCACCTGCTTGGCCTCAGACACCTTTTGCTGGAACTCCACCGAGTCGACCGAGGCCTTCAGCTTGAACTCTGACTTGCTGTCCACAACGCCAAAGTCTGTGAAGTGCTTGAGCTGCCCCCCGACCCATTTCAGCATCTGCACATAGTTGCTGAGCGGAGCCAGGTCCACTAGGACTTTCTTGGCCTCCAGGTTGCAGAGCAAACTTTTGGCCAGGCCCCGGAGGTTCTCCAGTGTGTTCTGAACGTTCCACAAGATCACTAAACTTGTTCCGGCGGCGATAAGTACATTCCGCGTCTGCTTCAGGCCGCAGGAGATGAGGACCAGCACGGCAAAGCAGCGGACGCAATGCGATGAGGACAAGGCTACGGTAGAACCAATGGCAAAAGCAACCGCCACCCCAGCGGAAACCACGACCTCGTACTTTAGAGAGTAGCGCAGGCCAAGGAAGAGCAGGCATGACAGGAAGATGCTCAAGGCGAGACAGGCGACAGAGAGAAGCAGCTTGTCCCTCCGGCTGTCGGGCGAGTCAGCTGTGAAGAGCTGAACTGCACCACACCAGACCTGACGCAAGGTCCCCTTCAGCTGAGCTCCAGCGATCCTCATTGTCAGTGTCTACAGTACAAACACATTTAAGTGAGAGATTAAAAAATGGCCCCAAAGTCCTTTTTTTGGGGACATACTTTTGTGATTTACATTTTAAAATAGATTGTAGGCTACTGATTATTGAATGAAAGAAGAAATGAAGGGAAAGAAAGAGATTAAAAAGATACTTGGTTATAGTTTTACTCAACTTCCTGGTTTTGAAGCTGAATAGAAATAATCAGTCATAAAGAACCTTAATTCCTCAGTAAACCCTGAATCTGACAATCAATCTTGGTGGTAGATTTTGAATAGTAGTCTGAATGGCAGCTCAATTCAGTCAACATATGTATGTTTAAATTGTACTCTGTACTTAATAAAGAAAAAGTTAACTGTGATTTATGTCTGTCAAACGCAAAACAAAGGTTTAAAAGAAGCAGAAACCATGTTTTACCTGATGGTGCTCTTGACTTTGTGTCCAAATGCAGTAAGGAGAAGTGCTGTGTTGCTCTTCTGCGTCTCAGACAAACCACGCTTACTCATCACAGGCATGAGTTATGTCGCAAATTTAAAACCACACCACAGAATTATGCATTCACGTGCAGTGCGTGAGAAGTCTCAGAGCAATGAAACTCAAGAGGATAAAGAGCATGTTACGTGAGAGAGTCAGGGTGATCCAACTTGTCATTTAACATGGGTTCTAGGCAGCATTGAGGTTTGTACCAAAGGGATAGCCTAAGGTACAGTATAGAATACTAAAGTGTCGTCAAAGTAGAGTAGTATAGGCTCCCTCATTTGTACTCTAAGGAAGTAGTGTGTTGATCATGGGGTACTTGTTCCTTCTTGTTTTTCTTCATGTGTTGTCCTCTTTTGTTTTATGAGAGACTGCTATAGTTCTGAGAACTTTCTTTATGAAATGATATGCTTTAGTGATCTGCTCATGCCCTAAGCAAAATAATGAAATATATCATGTATACTAAATAATGTCATATCTGTTTTTGACACTATCAGTGGACACAGTTGTTTTTGAGAGTCAGTAACTGTAATGTACGGTAACATACTGTACAATAACAGAATCTTCAGCACATCAAAGATCTACATTCCGATGATAAGCCCTACAGAAGTCCAACTTGAAACATGTTTTTGAGAGGAGCCACTCTCAACTGTGAAGTGGTATATTTCATCTTGGGTGTGAGCTGGGAATATAGTTCTGTTGTTCCTCTCAGTGGTGATGTTTAGGGTGTGGATAGATTAGAAAACACACTTTTCTGATTACATGTTCATTGCAGTGAAAACTTTACTGTGGGGGTTCATCGTCACACTTACAATGGTGCTTAATGCACTGGACTGAATTTACTTAATTTAATTATATGGCAGTGTGACCATCCTGAGTTAAAGGTCTACTGTGAGAAAATGTCTCCCATCCGCCGATGAGATTGTATATCACATCCAACTTATTACTTCTCTTTAGTTGCTTCCTATTCCATGAGTATGGACCCTTTCAAGAGAGTTCCATTATCAGCATCATAGTTGGCCCCACAAGACTTCCTTTTTAACATTCCATATGTTATCTTAATGCAGAGGAAGTAGATTGGGGCCCAAATAGAACGTTCAAGCATTGTTTTTGTTTTTATTGATGAAAGGTTCCATATCGCCAGTGACAGTAGCCGCGACATACAGTACCAAGCTATGTCATCCAACAGGACTTCATTGAGTAGCCTTTTTCTTGATGATGAGATTCGTTTAGAAAAATAAATTGCATTTAGTCATTGAGAGTATAGCTCATATCCGTCATGCAAGATGAATTATGTTATGTTTTTGTTAATTTGGTACCACTGCTAACATCAGCTAGCAACAAGCGAGCAGCTACAATGAATACAAGTTAATGTTCCCAAATTATCAGTGCTAAAGTTATTTTACAATACTTGTATAAGATATGTTACTAGTTCAAGTCAAGATAACGCTAACAGGGTACATCTTTTATCTTTGTGTGAAGAGCCAGAGATCATCATCAGGTGATTCAACAATAGGGAGAGGAAGAGGGAGAGGGAGAGGCTAGATGCTGTGTGTGTAGTCAGTAGTCATCCATTCAAGCAGGCACACATGCCTATTCTCTGAGACTGGACTGGGACACCGGTACAGTGTTATATCCATTTTTTATTTTTTTAATTTGAAAAATAACTTACATAAATCTCTGTACTCAACCATACTTCACCAAGACATAGCCTTGGCATGAACACATTGCACCAGAAAAAAAGAGAGAAGGCATTCAAAAAGGGTCAGTAACATGTCTTTGCCATCAATTAGAGACATTATCCCTGTTCCAGAAAGATCTTAATGTAGGTTTTGTCTATTTATGCTTATTCATTTTACTCAAATCCCAGGAAATTGGACACCTAGTATGTACAATGCAATTCAGAAAGGAAATATATAGCTTGTTACAGCAACAAGATATAGAATGAACACTAAAATATATCATTTTGTTTAAATGGAAAAGGAATAATGTCTCAATATATTGTCATTCAGACATTGAAGCTATACGATTCTGATACCTCCCAGATACACTATTTATAATTACAAAAAATAGCAAAAATGAAAAATAATTGGTCTTGGCTTATAATTAAATTAACAAAAATATATTAAATTAATTTATTTACGCTTTTTTCAAAACAAAACAGAACAAAACTATTTTTTGTGGCAATATCCTAAGGTAATTTCCCTTCGCGAGTGATTTAGTCATGGCTTCACCAATAAGGCCGAGAAAGGTCAGCAGCACTGCCCCATTTTTGGCGTCTGTGCTGCCATATATCCTAGTAAAAACCTTTTGTTAAAATACTGAAACAAAATAAACATGCAACCAAAAGCACTTCATGTCAACCACCACTGGGATTTAAAACATTTGACCTGTCTTTCAAAACTGTCGAACAAAGTCTAGGAGGTGGAATGTTTCTTTAAAAAAAAGGGGAAAAAAATAAACTTTTGCCGATCTGTTTATTTTTCAGATCATGTTCAAGAGCTGATTTCCATTACCTAATTTTTGAGTTCAATTTCAGGTGAGGGAGAAACAAAACATTGTTGACATGCACTGTACAAGAAACTGCATTTTTTTTCCTCAAATCCCCAAATATCATCTTTATCAAAACATGCTGAGTTACTGTTAGGTGAGCCCAAGCCATGTTGCAGAAAATCCTTTTCAACATGCTTGATTTAAACAAATCAAATCCCAAATACAGATTTTTAAAACCTTACGGAGCAGCGAAAAATAGACTGTCTGCTCGGAATCATCAGAATGAAATCAGGGTGAGGGTGGGGGGTCGGAAGGAAGGGAGGGGGGAAGGGGCCGGGCGACAACAGTTGCAGTGAGTACAATGGCTACTCTGGGAGATGGGGGGGGACATACAATACATCATGTTCATCCTCAAAAGGCCTGTGCCTTTACAATAAAGGAAATAATAAAACATTTATTTTCTTTTACTTACTTCTGTCACATAAACAGGATTTGACTTGTTACTGTAAATAACCCAAACGTATTTTCCTTTTAGACTGCATGTCAACTGCTTGTCTGTAAAAATACAGACCAGGATTTCTAAAGGACGATAAACAAGGTATCTTTTTTTCTGTAATCACGCTGTGGCATTCACTCCCCTTGAAAACCATGCACTAGTGAAATTTATCTTTAAAAATAATATAAACGGTTGAAAATGGCTGTTCTGTCTTGTGTTTTTTTATTTTCTTTTTTGCAAGTAGCAGCCTCAAGAAAATATTTTTTTTTTTCACTTTTAAAGTTCAGCTAAATTTGTGTCCATGCAAAAAAATCATCTTTTTCCTCATTTAAATTTCATACAATATATCAACAGAGAAACAGTTCAATTGGATCACAAAAGTTCATGTCTGGGTTGTCAAGTCCTACTACTCAGGAGAGTTCATGGTCGCCATCTTTGTATTGCCTTTTCGAACTTTTTTTTTCAAGTCTCTCTGGTGGACTTGGGGCGGTGTACATTTCAGGGGGAGGCAGGGTTGGAAATGTCAGGGCCGTCCACTCTCTGGACATCTTTCTTTGATCCCATCCTCTCGGAATGGCATGACCGAGCCTCCAGTCTGGAACACTGTTACCCCATTTAGCTCACCCATATCGAAAATAATAATAATAATAAAAAAACAAATAACAAGAAAATAAAAATGAACAAATAAGACCTAACAATTTTTTTTCTCCTTGTTTAAAAAAAAGAGAGAAAAAACACACAACGGCCTTCTGTAAAACTCAGCAACGCGTTAGCGGTTCTCATCTACCCCTCATGGCTTGAAGAGGACAAGAAGCCAGGAATTGTGGGATACCTTCAGCTACAGGAGTCCACTTCCTGTTTCCTCCATTTGCCAGTGACCCCTGCACTCACCAATGGAATGACGGTGAAGGGGTCTCGCTCTTCAATCGCACAATGTGTGCGATGAATTTTTTTTTTTTTTTGCGATTTAACACAGGACCACTGTTTTTTACCCCTTAAGAAACAGGCTCAGAAGACACAACATCAAGCATGCAGTGTAACCGGGGGGGATGTGACCTGTCGCAAATTCTTATGCTCCACCCTCTGGCTTGCTACAACAACGCTACCTTCTTTAGCGCGCACTGCTACGAGCGACCGAACGACGAACTGTCCAATGAGGATTGAGAAGCTCTTCGAGTCAACGGGGCCAACGTCGGATCCACCAGTGAGGAGGGAGGGAAGAGCTTGAACCAGCCAATCACCATGTTGGACAAGTCCAGATCGTCTAGGAGTATCTGAACGGCTCCCATGAAGGATTTATGGTCCATGCGCCCATAATCTCCCCAGACAATGACCTGGAATGAAGAACAGCCATGTCATACTTCATACCATGTTGAACTTTTAAATACAGTTGACTATAGAATCTTAAAAAAAAAAAAAAACTTGGCAACCCAATTAAATGTCTTTCAGTGGCCTGTAGACCATACCTGTAAAACCTTCCCGCTTGGACTCTCTTCGAATTGCAGTTGTTGCTGGTAAAGGGGGTCCAGTGTTTTCCGGGCTACTTTAGTTTTCTTTTTGGCGATGCAGGCTCCGTTGTCCAGCAGGTACACCTTCACGTAGGGGGCTGCAAGAGAACACCCAGTGTTCACCACAAGTAATACACCTATATCATCATCACATTTACTTTCATCGGATGGAATATGCGTACATTTCTGTTTAACTACTGTAATATTGATAGTGAAATGGCAAAAAAGTATACTAGGCATATACTAACTAAACTAAAGTTAGGTGTACGCTATTTAATGCGTCCTCGTTAAATAGAATGTTAAAGCCTTTTACTATGTACTTTCTGAGAAGAACCTCAAGACAGGATGTGACAGGTGGTGTGGTCTCTGTTTGGTGTCCACCCAGCTGTATGTGAGGATGTGGATTAGGACTCACCTGGCAGTGCTTTTGAACCTGGTTTTCCCACAAGGCCACGGGCTCGAATTATCTCCACCTCAAGGGCGCCTTTCTTCTCCACCATTCCAATCTGAATATCACCTGCAAACACACACACACACACACACACACACACACACACACACAGACCAACAGACATGAGCCATGAGCCAGGAATGGAACTCTGGATTCTGTTTATAGTCTAGTGTTGATCCACAGTGGTACCGATTTAGAAGCAAGGGTTCCTCTCATGCCATTCTTTCCTTCCCATTGAAAATGCTTTTACAGAAGTCTAAACAACATTAGCATGAAATACAAGCCCAGATACCCTGGCTCAGGGAGGAGCATGCATACACTCCTCCTAACAAACACAGCGTTCCAGAGACAAGGGAGGCTTTGGACTTACCCATTGGGGGCGTGGCCAACGTCTGCCGTCCAACCAGCTGAGCGGGTCCAAGCCCATCCAGGAAGTCACTGAACTGGCTGTCGGACGAGAGCCTCACGCCAGGGAAGATGAGGCTGTGAAAAGGGACACGGGAATGGTTACCATGGATACAGTCCATGATCTCAGTCAGGTGCAGAGGAAACAAAATTGAATACTTCTGCCACTACAGCAGAATACTTCTGATTATCTTGTACTAAACAGTTTGAGGGGACAATTCCTACATGTACAGTAATGTTACATGTGTGTATGACAGCATGTGTGTGAGTGTGTGTGTGTGTGTGTGTGTGTGTGTGTGTGTGTGTGTGTGTGTGTGTGTGTGTGTGTGTGTGTATGACAGCGCGTGTGTGTGTGTGTGTAGTGTGTGTGTGAGTGTGTGTGTGTGTATGACAGCATGTGTGTGTGTGTAGTGTGTGTGTGTGTGTGTAACTCACTTTCCCTCAGAGCTGTAGCTGTTCATGCTGCCGTCGGTGGACTCCCTGCTGGCCTGCCGGGTCATCCGACTTCTCATCTCTACGGCCAGACCCGTCTCTGTACTCCTCTGGATGGTGCTGCGCAGCTTCTTACCCCCTGCTGCTCCCAGAGAGGGGGAGAGAGAGAGGGAGAGAGAGAGAAAGGTGGGAGAGAGAGAAAGGGGGGAGAGAGAGAGAGAGGGAGAGAGAGAGGGAGAGAGAGAGAGAGGGGGGAGAGAGAGAGGGGGACAGACACCAAGAGATTAGGCCTTGGAACATCATCATGGCATCAACAGGCACCATGAGATTCAGCGTGATGTTCGAGTGCAGCAACAAAGCTCCAGCCTCCTCTATCAGTGGAATGGAGGCCAGTCAACTCTGCCCAAACAACTCTGCAGATGACCAACTTCCTATCTGTCATCCACAAGTGGGCTTTCTCTCCACAACAGCCTCTCTGGCACGTTCCTCCTAACCTCCTACCAAGAGTGTGTGTGTGTGTGTGTGTGTGTGTGTGTGTGAGTGTGTGTGTGTGTGTGTGTGTGTGTGTGTGTGTGTGTGAGTGTGTGAGTAGCAGACAGAACGCAGACCAGCATCTGGGAGATAAGGAACGCCAAGTATGGTTCTCCTTTCTTCCGGTTAAGTTACCCCGAGGGAGTAGAGAGCTGCCTGTTTGTTTGTGTATGTGTGCACATGTGCATTTACATCCACAACTCTGTGTGTGTATGTGTGTGTGTGTGTCCAGTGTATTTGTACGTGCATATCAGTGTGTGTGTGTGTGTGTGTATCAGTGAGAAAGAGAGAGAGAGAGAGGAAGTGTGTGTGTATATTATAGAGAGCGTGTGTGTGTGTGTATGTGTGTGTGTGTGTATGCACGCTTGGTGCCCGTGTGTGTGGTCCTCCGCTCCACTGACTCGTGCGCGCGCACGCGCGCATGCACGCACGCACCCACACACACACACACACACACACACACACACACACACACACACACACACACACACACACACACACACACACACACACACACACACACACACTCACTCACTCACTCACACACACACACACACAGCTCTAGCCTCGCTCTGCTGATAGGAGACGACAGCTGACTTCCTCCATCAGACCTGCTGCTCTTCTCCTTCCCATCGATGTGACAGGGCACCCAGCCGCCACACGCGGCCCAGAATGCCGAGCGGTTGACGCACAGGGCCACGCTCCTGCTACCCAGGGACCCACCGTCTGGGCTCTCACCCAGACCCCCCTCCTGGTCCTCCGTAAAGACCAACTGCCCATCACAGAGCAGCCTCTGTTACGTGACTGGCGAAGCACCAATAAAGCCACATTGTACCACGACTGTAAACAGACTTGACACAGAGTCCTTCGAGGAATGCAAAAAGTGTTTTCGCGTGCTATTTAAAGTGTTGCATGTGTCAAACTAATGAAGAGGAGCTGTACACACCTTTCTGTTTGTACTATTTATGGACTGCCTGATGAAGGCCGTCTGCTGAAACGCCGATCAATAAATAGTACAATACCAAACCAAGGTATGCCCAGCGCCTCTGCTTGAGTGAGTGCTTTCTCACTTCTTTTGTCAAGTGTTAGCATGAACTATGTCCACAGACACCTTGGATGCACTCCATGACTGTGGGTGACACACACACACCAGGGTTTCAATGCCCAGGGCCCTGCTCAGTGGGCATGCACGGCACGCATAGGCATGAGTCAGGGCGCCACTCCATAAGGAGAGACTTGAGCGAGTGCCGTATCAAGTGGCTGTCTGCGTAGCCCCCTTTATCGGCCTGCCACCCGGAGGCCGTTTAAGAGGGCTGCTAGTGTTCACAGCATCCCTCTTCCAGCGAACAGATAAAGTGACTGGGGTGACCCCCTGTACACTGTGACAAACAGGGCCAGAGATGGCCGCTTAGCGTTAACGACAATTAGCGCTCAGTGTTTCCTGGGGCAGGACGAGTCAGCAGCATTAGGGGAGAGGTTTTTGAAAGTCGTGGTCATTGCACATGCGCAAGCACGCAAGCACGCAAGCACACACACACACACACACACACACACACACACACACACACACACACACACACACACACACACACACACACACACACAAACACACAGCTGTTCACACTATTCAATGTCACCCGCCTCTGCTTCCGGCTACATCAAAGAGTGACGCTGCTCCCATTCATGAGCACGATCAATAGCTAATAAAACAACAGGGCAATCTACAGTGGCATCCGGCTTTTCCAGAAAATTCTAAGGCCACCAGTAGACAACAACCAACTCATGTTTTACGATTCATTATTTATTTCTGATTTATTGGACTTAACATATGGTGGCCTAACCTGCTACTGGTTTTTCCATCCCCATTCTCCATTTTATTAGTGTGCCCATGAGGTTTGACCACACTTCTGTATGAGCTGCAACCTCTGTCATGTAGGTATGTGTGTTGCCATTAAGCATGTTGGGAAATGTGTGATGCACTTTCTTTAGGTGAAGAACATGTATAATCTATGTTGTGTGTCATGTTTGTTGAGTAATACTGTAAGTTATGTGATGTCGTGGCTGGAGCCCAAGACAAATGTCCCTTAGGGGACAATATAGTATACCTTACCTTCAACCTTAACACTAACTCTGACACAAAACAACTTTGAGTTTGTCGAATATTTAAAAAGTCACTCTTCATAACATTTCACCATAATTCATTTTATAAATAATGTCAGTTTAGGTTTATAAGTTTAGTTAACAAACACAAGGCACTTGTCCCCATGCTCAACCTCCAACCTCCAAAGCTGTGTAGCTAGTTGCCTGGGGAGTCTGGTATTACAATGATTATAGGCAGGCTTTATGAAAAGCCTTATTCACATACAGCATGGTGTAGGATGCTCCTAATTAACATACCCCCTGCCTGCCAATAAATGGGGCTGGCTTTTTAAAGGAGAATCCCGCAATTTTCACATAGATCTCCGTTTCTCGAGGTCACCAAGTACTGTCGGTACGAGAAAAAAAACTAAAACAATCGGTGCTACCTAGCTCGAGTTGCTACAAGCGCTAGAGCTGCCAGGCAGCTACAGTGCTACACTCAGGGGGCATTTAGATGGGGCAGCTACAGTGCTGCACTCAGGGGGCATGAAGATAGGGGCTTTAAGGGCTTCAAAGAAATATGGAGAAGAGGAGGTTAATAATTCAAAGGTCAGATGGATTGGGTTGTTAGGGCGAGTAATTTTCCATCTCGCCGTCTCAAAAAGCCTGCGCATCTGAAATATGAGTGAGAGCGAGACAGGAGAGAGAGAGGAGAGAAGAACGAGACTTCCTCCTCAAGGTCAGGACGCTGCAGCTGCAGACAGCACGCTCTTCTTGTGTTACACAGCTCCTCGGCAGGACCAGCAGGGCACAGTGGCCGTAATGTGATTACACTCACAGATGGGCCGGTATATGAACAAGGATGCTGACCTTGGAACAGTCCTATTAAGCATGGATTTACTGAGCATGCAGTCCTGTAAACACAATTACAGACAGTAGTGTTTCTTTCCTGAACAAACTGCATTAGAAATGCCGTGGGCTCAAGCAAAGGATGGTGTGCGCAAGCACACAGCATCTTGACCTGATGTTTGTAATTAAAGTC
Organism: Alosa alosa; assembly: GCF_017589495.1. Taxonomy (NCBI): domain Eukaryota; kingdom Metazoa; phylum Chordata; class Actinopteri; order Clupeiformes; family Clupeidae; genus Alosa; species Alosa alosa. The sequence continues at coordinate 6,635,902 of NC_063201.1, forward strand.
TTCTGATTGACAGACATGCTGGGATTCATTCATGTGCGCTTCCATGACAACCTCCACTCCAAGGAAGCATACAAGACCCCCAGCATACTCCACTAACCAACCAACCAACCACCAGACAGCGTAACAACAGCCATGATTCAGGCGTAAGCCTACTGATTCCCCACCAATCAGGGAGACATGAGGCTGAACATGACACTGCAGATGGAAGCGTTGTCTCTGTGCAGAGTCCTCCTTACACCTCACACAACCCCACTGGTGCCCCAAACTCTACCCAGCAGCTCTACCACCACACACACACACACACACACACACACACACACACACACACACACACACGCACACACACACACGCACACACACACGCACACGCACACACACAGGTGCATGCATACATACATAAACACAGCACACTTTCATTGTACCCAAACACACACACACACACACACACACACACACAGCATCCATCATTTGCTCGGGCTCGGTGTCTTCATCTTACCTTCGTCCTCCTCATCAAACGAGTTCATGCAGGGGAAGTAGACGGCGAGCGCCTCGAACGAGGCCGACAGGCTCAAGCGGCTCTGTGAGCGCTGCATGCGGGCGTTGGGCCCCCCGCTGACCGCTACCGCCGCGGCATCCTGGCTCTGTCTGCCCATCTCCGGACTCTATCGCCACGGAAACACTCTCCTCTCTACTCTCTATTCCTCTCGTTTTTTCTCTCTCTCTCTCTCTCTCTCCGTCTCTCTCTGTTCTCTTCCTCAGATGCTTCTGCAGTGCGTCTGCTGGGAGCGCGTTCAGCTCTCTGGTGCCCGGCAACAGAGTGCTTCGCCTCGTTTCTCTCTTGCTTTCAGCTCTCTCTCTCTCTCTCTCTCTCCGTCACACGGCCGAACGTTCCTCTTGTGCGGAGCTTTAGCTGGCTGCCCTGAGTTGAGTCCTCCTCCTTGCCAACCTTGTCCCTCTCTTTCCCTCTGCCACTCTCTCTCTGCCCTTGCCTTCTTGAGGTTGGCACAGGCACGGTGGTGGTGGTGGTGGTGGTGGCACACTGGGTCGCGTGTTGCTTACTTCTCCAGGGCAAGGTAGCAATCTGTGGACACTAGGCTCGTCAGTGACCAGGACAACTGTGAGTGTTTTTATCCTTGTATATCTGTGTGTGTGTGTGTGTGTGTGTGTGCGTGTGTATGAGAGTGTGTGTGCAATAGAGAGTGTGTTAGATCCCCTGGAGGGTAAGCCGAGTGTGTCTGCCTTCGGTGCTGGATTTGCGCTGTGTGTGTGCAGTCTCGTGGCTGCAGCGATTCTGTTCCCTCCTCTCGCTGCCTCGGTCTTTTCTAACGCATCTCGCCTGTGAGTGAGGCGGGGGGGGGGGGAGAGGAGAGGGAGGCGGCCCTCAGCTCCAGCTCAGCCAATCAGTGGAGACTCTATGATGAGCACCTCAAATGGTCCTCTAGGCGCGAGAGCTCTACCCAGAGATACTGTGTTTGTGAGTGTGTGTATGTGTCTGTGCAATGAAGTGAAGACTTACAGTCTCTACACACACACACTTGTCATTAGGGGAGAGGTCAGCATCCCTCCCTACCCTACACACATACACAGACATGCTCAAATAAACACACACACACACACACACCTCACCAGCTCCATCTTCAAAACAAGGGCCAGTATTTTTCCTTTTTACCTTGCTTCCAATCTTGCTACACCTACAGTGTTTTTCCTCTAGATTTTAATGTGGTAAAGTGTCACTGTATATTCTAAAGATTCCAAAAACATAACACATTTTTTATACATACGTATGTCAACAAACTGGTTTTAAAGCTATTATGAAGTCATTTTATGTTTATTTTATTCATTTAATTTAATCTTTATTTTACCAGGAAGGTCCCATTGAGACACAGTGTCTCTTCTGCCAGGGAGTCCTGGTCAAGACGGCAGCAATTATTTAAATTCTTTAACACCTATAATCAGACAAGCAAAAACAATCTATTTCCTTCAATATATCAATGCATTTCTTTTCCTTCAACTCTGTTTGTCTTGTTAATACAAAAAGGGGTAGGACCGTCCACCCTTAGCGATGAATGAAACCTGTCTGTCATGTTGTACCCCAGTTTCCTCTTTACAGCTAAAGAGATGCAGATGCAAGTCTGTTGTCTCTCCAGAGAGTGACCTCAGCTGCCAGTGGAGCGTCCTCCAAAAGGCCAGGCTGAATTGAGCACCGCGCCGAGCGGCGCAGCAGCAGCCGGATAAGCCACGGTGTTTTGACAAGCCTGTCACCGGAGCCACCACCGGGGCCCTCGCTCTGAGAAAATGTTGGCAGAATGGGCACACAAAGATGGCAATTACAGTGCTCAGCACTTAAAAGCTCTCTGCCACCCCCGCCCCCCCCGCCATAAACACACCACCACTACTCCCTGATCCTATCTCACCATCTTCCCTATTCCTGAGAAGAAACAATTTGCCATTTCACACTTTTAACCACCTATGGGGCACTTTTTCCCCCTCTCACACTCCAACAGCCCCACAAAACCACCTCAGCCCTCCCCTGTTCCCCTTTCATGCGCTCCTATGCTCATGCTCTAAAAAGTAAACTCCTGCAAAGAAGACAAATGGGACAGATGGGTCTATGTTTGGCCACAGCGCTTCCTGAGGACAACCGGTGCAGTCAGCAGGCCAGTGAGGTCAGCAGGCTGGCCAGTGACTGTGCCAGCGCCGCTCAACAGCGTCTCTCATCTCAGTGCTACGGCTCGGTCCAGTCTAGCGTGAGCCCACTCAGACAGAGGACACGAGCCAGGGTCAGGGTTTGAAGGTAGAGAGAGGTGGCGAGATTTACCTGACTACCGGAGTTTCAAGGTCTACTTGACTGTTTGTTCACTTTTAATATGGAGCAAGTGACCCATTTTCTAAGCTTTGTTATTCATTATAAAAACTGATGATCATAATAACGTTAGCGATGGCCTTGTGAGAAGCAGAAGTACTCATTTCAAACCCTGAGAGTACCTGACCTAAAAAACACAACAAATTAGATGCACAGGGTCTTTACAAAAGCAGCATAATGCACTGCTAAATGATGATTACGGTATTTACAATCGTAAAAAAATGTTAATTTACAATCTTAAAAAACAGCAATAAAACACAGTGAGACAGTGCAAAGCATGCGCCACCCATTTGTTGTGCTGTGATGAGCTCCAGATTGTCTCTTTTAAAATGGCTGATGGGACCATACTGTGTGTGTGTGTGTGTGTGTGTGTGTGTGTGTGTGTGTGTGTGTGTGTGTGTGTGTGTGTGTGTGTGTGTATGGTGTGTGTGTGTGTGTGGCTGCTATGGTATGCTTCAGTGATCTCCATCCTCGCATCACATGCCTCTCAGTGAGTTCATGCCACGCCGCCACCTGCCCAAACATACACGAGTTTAACCCCCCATACACACACACACACACACACACACACACACACACACACACACACACAACCAGAGGACCCAAAGACATGAGGGAAAGAGTGCATTTACATTGAAAGCAGGATAAAATAGTAAGAAAGTTCAAGATGCATTATGCATGCTGGAGGTTGCTGGGAGCAGAAAACCTTCAGATGTCAACAAAGCCTACATTCTGCTACTCTATGTTGCTGCTATGCTAAGCTATGCTAAACTATGCTATGCTATGTTGCTCAATGATTTTGCGGTTCAGATAGAATGAATCACGAAAAAGAAAGAAAGTCGAAACGATTGTATTTGTTGTGAGAATATGATAAAACATGACGAAGACCGTTGAGCATTGTTTGTTTCGTTGATGAGCAAATGATGCTTTGTGTTGTGTTTGTGAAAACAAGCTAATTTCTTCACTCTGCTTGCTTCACTAGGCCACAGACCAACAATGACCAGGTCCAAATCGATCCCCAGACCAAGTACTTTAGTAAACAGCATCAAGTGAGTGTGTTGGAGGAGCACTAGAGCCAAATGGCTCATATGGCCAGTGGAGAGACAATAACTGTTTGGAAGAAGCTTGGGCGAAGGTTATTTTTTTAAAAAGCACTTCAGCACTGATTCATGGATGAACTTTGATTCTTTTATTGGCAGTCTCTCCCTCTCAAGTGGAGCTCTGCATACAAGTTGTGCGTTCCCAGTCATTTGTTCGGCATTTTCGGCCTTCGTCCAAAAGCAGGACACGAGATGAAGTGAAGTGCTTGCCGTTGGCGGCGCCGTGTCGCCGTCAGCACATAGGACGCATTTCACACGTGTCGCCGAATTGTCTGAAGTGAGAAGCAAGAAGCAACACGTTTCACACGTGACGCCAGCCGTTTCTGATGCAGACGCACAGCCAGTCCACCCAGCACGTGTGCCAGCGCAGGTTTGAATCGCAGGTTCCAATTCTGTTGCCAAAGCAACACTGATCTCAAGCAACAAATTAATTACAGGCTTCCTGATCTACAACACTAGCCAGCCCCGATCCAGGCCAATAATAAAGCATCAGCTTGTTCATGAACAGATCTCTGAAAAAAAGACTACAGCACAGGGCCAACTAATTAGCTCTGCTAATAATAGTCTGTTCTGCTAATGCTAACACAGATAGTTCAGAATGCCTATGCAAAAAAAGTAAAACTGCTATAAGAGGGAACAAGAGTAGTAAAAAAGATGAAAAACATTAACTCCACCAACCTCTCATGTGTCTGATCAAGACACTTCATATTTAAACTTCAGTTATTACTGTATCATGTCTTTACTTTAAATCAGCTAACCAGCTTACATATATACTGTCGGCAATCCCTTGACAAAGGGTACTACGCCGTCACTCTATCCTTTCCTGCCTATTTCCCCATTTTTCTATGGTTACCATCACCATTCTATGGTGGTGAAAAGCTCAGAAAATGACATGAATGATTTAAAAAATGTTTATGTTGAGAATTAATGATGTTTCAGGGACCATTATTACATTACATTACATTGCATTATATGGTCCATGTGAATAATGTGAATGTGACTGGTGATAAGACTAGAGCACTGAGAGATGTCCTAAGTGTCGTTGCTGACGCCTTTACCTCCTTCCGTGTATGTGACAACCTGTGTTAAACAGGAACCGTTTTGTTGCGCAACCCCCTACCCATAACAGACCCCCGGCCGTTGTCGTAAGACACTTCTGAAACATAACAAAAGACGACAGGAGAGACAGACTGTCTGGATCGCATGCACACACACACATGCACACACACACACACACACACACACACACACACACACACACACACACACACACTCTCACACACACACAGACACTCGGGCTCTCGTCTGGCGACACTATGGAGAGGAACACGCACGGAGGTATGTGTACGGTGTATTTCCCCGAAGTGACACACAGCGGCACTTGTTTGCAGAGAGTTGGGTTGAAAGAGAGAAAAGTGCTTCTGATCGGGTGATTGATTGGGCAAAACCAGCACTAGTGTTTGTATCCCATAGGTGTCTAAACAAAATCTAATGGAGCTTGAAAAATATCTCTGCTTACATCCCCCCCTCTCTCTCCACACACACACACACACACAGCCATGATCCTTGCCAGACCTGCAAAGGATCAACATCCTTCAGACGACCAGTCTGGTCAGGAAAAGCACAGCGTCCTACAAGAAACATGTCGGCCGCACGAGACGGACTCCATCTGATTCTGTTATTGTCACAAACTGCCCAAGACCCAGAATCCTAGGACTTCCATGATGGATGGGGCGTGCGGAGCCTCACATACTGTAGCGACACACACGCTGGCACGCAGACTAACCCAAATACAGCTGGCCCATCAGCTAACCTATACAGCCCATGCACAGAGAGAGAGAACGAGAGAGAGGGGGAGAGGGAGAGAGAATGAGAGATAGAGGGAGAGAGGGAGAGGGAGAGAGAATGAGAGAATGAGAGATAGAGGGAGAGAGAGAGGGAGAGAGAATGAGAGAATAAGAGATAGAGGGATAGTGAGAGAGAGAGAGATATATAGAGAGAGAGGGATAGAGAGAGAGAGAGAGAGAGAGGGATAGAGAGTGAGAGAGAGGGATAGAGAGAGAGAGAGAAGGATAGTGAGAGAGAGAGAGAGGATAGAGAGAGAGAGAGAGAGAGAGAGAGAGATAGTGCACGCGAGTCGAACGGGCATTGGAGGTCGAGTGGGGTGATGGACGGGGGATGGGGGTGTTTGGGCGACCGCCCTCTCCACTGGCGCTACTGACCCCTCTGATCCCCAGTGCGGGAGGAGGTGAGACCGGGTCCCAGATCAGGACCCCACGGACACAGAGCACCGACCCCTCTCACTGACCCCTATGGACATCAACAGAACTAGTGGGGCAGAAAGGGGGAGGGATAGACACATGAAGGGGCCTGCGTACATGTATAGCAAGAGATAGAAGGATGAAGAGAGAGAGAGAGAGAAAGAACGGAGCGGGATTGAGTGGGAGATAAAAAAAAGAGAGAGCGAGAGAGAAAGACATCTGGCATTAATAAGAGCCAGCCAGGCACCGACCCAAACAGAAGCGCGAGCCAGCGAGCATGTGCCGATCGATCAGAAGCTCTTCCTGCAACACATCGCTCTCTCCTTCCCTCCCTCCTCTCTCTCTCTCGGTCACTCTCTTCTGCCACAACACCCTGACAGTCTTCACCAACGCTGTCTACATGTCTTATTGCTTTTACTGTTTAGGGGGATTTCGACATCTCCAAAAAAAAAGAAAAAAAAAAAAAAAAAATGGATGTTCAGTCTCTACCCATTTAGGCTGTTAAAATAGCAGTATATGTTACTCATAACACCTCCCCATGAAGAGTGGGCTCCAGCAGACTCCAGAAAGGGAACAGAGTCTATTTGTTCTGGAACAAGACTCAAAAGAGGAAGAACATCTTTGGCTTTTGCAGAACAGCTGTGGGTGTAAAATTGCTGTATCTGTAGGGCTTACTCACTCAATACAGAGACAGGGCTAGTAGGAGTTAAAGTCTCTGTGCTATTCCTCATGTGCACATGGTTTGGCTGTAGGCTAAAGTCGCATCTATCAGTGGGATTTCAATTGACATCATTTCCTTACTTGTGAAGTCACCTTTTTGTAGTTTTACACACATAAACACACACACACACACACACACACACACACACACACACACACACACACACACACACACACACACACGCGTGCACACAGGGTTGAGTTTGGGACATATGTCTCTGAAACTGAAATGGGTCAAAAAGCCCTGTCTTAATGCAGTAAATGTGGAAATCGGGTGCAGAGGAAGGGAGGCTGGCAGAGTGCATGCTGGGTAAAGCTGGACCTCGGCCCGATGGCACCCCCTCCCCACCCCCATGTCAGCTAAGCCTGCACGTGACTGCTGCACCCATGGCACCCACCGTTGCCATGACGCTCCTTTGACGGACTAACCCCAGCATCCCAATGATTCAGGTGCACGCGGGGAGAGCACTCAGCGACCGACTCAGGACTCACAGACTTGGCTGCGATATGGACTCGTTGTTTTTCTTCTTTCTCGCCTGAATCTGCTACGCAAACACAGTCAGTAGACCAGACACGGCTTCATCCCAAACCAACTCATTACACTGCCACATTTAGCAGAGCTTAGCGCTGATAAACACGTTAGCGCTCCAGCTCACATGATCTATGGCTGGGCTCAAACGGGGTAAGCGCAGGCCTTGTGTACATCACGCCCAGACCTGGCACGATAACGCAACGCTAACACAGCACTAAAACAGCACTAACAAATCCACTACAAGCCCATCAGAAGTGTTTGGACAAAGGGTGAGTAGTTACTGTTGTCCTGTACGTTGTGTTTTTTTTTATCATTATTTTGGCTCGACAAAGCCAAATCCTGATTAGTGCAGGCGCCTGCTTGGACTCTCTATTTGTGCCTTTTAAGGAGCAGCGATGTGGGGAACAGAGACGGCTCATAAGTCACCATTGCTCCACAGGCCACTGATAAAGGGGCTGCATAACTCCGAGCGGAAGGACCCTCACTGACCCGAGATGGTTCTCAGCGTCCTTGGCAGAGGCCTTCGTTGTTTGGAACTTGTAAAACGATGGGCAACAGAAAAGTGCAAAAGAAGAAAAAAAAACTGCAATCCAACACACAGCGGCCCACAATCCAACACCACAGACCACTCTCCATACACACTGAGAGACCCCCCTAGCTGACTGTGTGTAGGTCAGAGCTGAATATATCCATGTTCCAAATTGAGTTGGTGGAATAGAAGGTGGTGGTGGTGGATGCTTCTCTTCTGAGCCAGCGAGGCATGCGGTTGCCCGGTAACTGGGTGGAAGGCTGAGGGGGTGCGGGGAAGCGTACCTGAGCACCTTAGCTTGGGCGCCTCATGCATCATCCCGCCTGACCCACCACTCCAGTGGCCCCCTCCGAGACTAATTACAGCAGAGAGGGAGAGGGGGGGGGGGGGGGGAGAGGGAACGAGAGAGGCAGAGAAAAGGGAGAAAGAGGGGAGAAAAGGAGAGGTGCTGCAAAAAGAAAAGAGCAGGGAGAGAGAGGGGGAGCGGAAAGGAACACGACAGACAGAGAGAGAGAGAAGGGAGAGGAGGAAGAAACGAGGGAGAGTGGGAAGAAAGGAGAGGTACTGCGAAGAATAGAGTTCTCATATCTGCTGAAGATGAATTACCCAGACTGAAAGCTCAGCACTGGGTCTATCAACTCTCTCCCACCTCCCTCTCTCTCTTTCACACACACACTAATGAACTATAAGCATTTATGTTTGCAGGGAAAGAGGGTATTGTGCATCTGGATACAGTCGGCCCAGCTGCACTATGCATAACAGGTCCACAGGGGCGTGGGGGGGTTCAGTGGGGCCTGTGATGACCACTGCAGTAAGTAGAGCCCATATCACACACATCAGCACAACATCCCTCCCTACATGCCCTCACACATCTCATCTCATCTCATCTCATCTCTTCCCGTTACGCTACAGACTGAGATGAGTCTTCTGAACTGTGTCAGAGGAAGTAGGACAACATTAGGGCACCAGCCAGCATAGTCCTGCAAACACAAGATTACATGTGTCATGGTTCATTTCAATAGCAACTCATTACATCTCATAGCATCATTGTGAACAGAGTGCTGCCTTCCACAGGTAAGTATTTAAGTAAGGGATAATGTATAGAACGCTGGTCCTTATTGGGAAAATAAGTCCCGACAGGGCGAACCGGACCCCGACGCGCAGCCCCGCTTATTACACAGCTACTTGCCAAAACGAAACAATAAACTCCCCACGATGTGACTCTTTAGCCTACATAGCCTAGGCTATAGCCTATTTGTTACCGTTTCATAGTGGCTTTTGGTGAGAAACAAATAGTTCGCAACAGCACACGCTGAACTTGAATCAAACATTCCTTAGAACACAGCTGATCAACCGTCTGCTTTCACTTTTGAATAAAGTTCCAGTCCTTGCGCAGTAATATGAAAGACGTAAATTAGAAGCACAAAGCCCATTTTCCTTGACAGCGGTCTGTTATACTTAGCAACGGTCTGTTATTGAGAATTAGCAGACTGCCGAACGTTGGGAAGGCCCATTCAAGTGAATGGAGCATTCTGCAGCACTCTGAAGAGCCGTGTAATAATACACAATTAACATGATAAGACCCTCCCTTCCATAGGATTAGTCTCCTAAATATGACCACTGAAATACAAGCACTAGGTCAGTAAATCTACCCTTTGTCAAGGATGCACCCGATTCATAAGCAGGGCAGAGACAGTCCTGTCCAACTCCCGTCATCCCTTGGTCCCTCTTGTGGGACTGGAGTAAATTGACAGGTGATCACAGGTCAGCGTCTACGCTCTGGAAGTGATTGGCAAACCGTTTTTTAAAAGACTCCAGGAATAAGGTGCTTGGCAGACATCTGCGGTCAGCTGCCCCGCGCAAAAAGCCTCGGGTCAACACATCCTCCCTGTTATTCCTCATGGAGCATCCTGGCCCATTTTCAAGGCTATGATGATGAGATAAGGGCAGGGAGGAGAGCTCTTAAAATGCCCTGTCTGCTTTATTGCATTGTCTACCTCCTTTAGATGAAACCAACGCCAAGTGCCATAAACTAGTCACAAATGAATAGCAATCGTTCCCCTTTACTATGCCCTGTTTACACAGGGAGCGGAGAGGGTAAACAAGGTACAACACACTGGTGTGTTTGTTTGTGTATTTCTGTATTTGTTTGTGTATTTCTGTGTTTGTTTGTTTGTTTTTCCCAAAGCAGGAAGTGAGCTCATTTGTCAGCAACCCTTTCATGTATCAAAACCAAACTCAGTACATGGACTCATGACCCCATTAGGAGGACACACAAAAATTTTGGTGAAGTCTGACCTGAAGGGTGCACTGCAATTAGATGAAACCAACGCCAAGTGCAATAAACTAGTCACAAATGTATAGCAATCATGCCCACAAATGAATAGCAATCATACCCTCTCTGCTCCCTATGTATACAGGGTATTTACTACGGGCATTTACTATGCCCTGTATACAGAGAGAGAGTAAACGAGGTCAGGCAACACACTTGTGTGTTTGTTTGTGTATTTCTATGTTTGTGAGTTTGTTTTCCCCCAAAATGCGTCATGGGATAAAGTGGATAACGGCTGACACTGGGAGACAGGCTCTGGGGCTCTGGGACTCTCTATCTCTCGCTCTCTCTCTCTGACTCTCTATCTCCCTCTCTCTCTCGTGTGAAATGTAATCGGCACGTTCGGCTCGGCTCGGCTCTGCAGAGGCTCGCTTCACAGCTGCCCCCACCATCCGTCTCTGCAATGCAGCACTCACTGCCATCTATGCATCAGCGTGTCGTGTGTAAACCACATACACACACACATGCACACACACACACACACACACACACACACACACACACACATCTCCCTCACGCACACACACACATGCACACACACACACACACACACACACACACACACACACACACACACACATCAGAGGATGAGAGTAAGAGAGGGGGAGAAAGTGGCAGTGAAGGGAGAAGGTGCGCAGTCTGTACGTGCTACACTGGAAAAAAGTTAGACACACACACTGAAAGCTAGTGTCCTGAGTTCTGCTTGTCTTCACATAGTGAGAGGGATGACTAGCTGCTGATGACTAGCTGTGAGCAAAAATCACTCCAATCTGGACAGACTTTTATCAGTAACATTCCTACAATATTTGCCTGTCGGGAATTATAATCCTAATTTATGCATTGTTATTTGAAACTAACTACTAAGCACAACAAGAGCAAAAGACTGACTACAACTTAGATCGATGGCTACGAGGGAAGAGAGGCTACTTCCCCATCTCTGTCATTAGTAAAAAACGATTTAGCATCCGCACTGAAACATGCCACAGCAGCCGACCCAGACGGCCTCGTGGGCTGAGCCCTTTCTGCCAGAGCTGCCCTGGTGAATCATCACACACACACACACACACACACACACACACACACACACACACACACACACACACACACACACACACACACACACACACACACATACAAACACACACACATACACAAATAAACACTCACACATGCACATCACGGCTCAGTTCAGAACATTCAACAATACTGAGACAATTTGTGCTACATTTGAATAAAGGCCATAACTGTTTTTAATTGTCTTTGTCTTCTTTACATGGCCTACCTTCATCATGGCCATGGGACATGGATGGATACTTCTGACCTTACACACACATCTAATCTGTATATGTCTTTCCAATTCTTGTGGGAAAGACAACAAACAGAGAAAGAATTCTATAGGAATGTAATGTTTCTGCAATGACCCAATATAAAACACACACACACACACACACACCGCGCACACACACGCGCACACACACATATACACACACACACACACACACACACACACACACACACACACACACACACACACACACACACACACACACACACACACATCTGCTGGACAATAAATTATCTTCTTTCATTTGATGGTCACAGACATCAAGCCATTTCACCGTGTATCAGCAACCATCATCAAGTCAATCCTCTGAAGAGCCGTGTAATAATACACAATTAACATGATAAGACCCTCCCTTCCATAGGATTAGTCTCCTAAATATGACCACTGAAATACAAGCACTAGGTCAGTAAATCTACCCTTTGTCAAGGATGCACCCGATTCATAAGCAGGGCAGAGACAGTCCTGTCAACTCCGTCATCCCTTGGTCCCTCTTGTGGGACTGGAGTAAATTGACAGGTGATCACAGGTCAGCGTCTAAACTCTGGAAGTGATTGGCAAACCGTTTTTAAAGACTCAGGAATAAGGTGCTTGGCAGACATCTGCGGTCAGCTGCCCAGCATAAAAAAGCTCCGGGGTCAACACATCCTCCCTGTTATTCCTCATGGAGCATCCTGGCCCATTTTCAAGGCTATGATGATGAGATAAGGGCAGGGAGGAGAGCTCTTAAAATGCCCTGTCTGCTTTATTGCATTGTCCTACCTCCTTTAGATGAAACCAACGCCAAGTGCCATAAACTAGTCACAAATGAATAGCAATGGTTCCCCTTTACTATGCCTGTTTACACAGGGCGGAGAAGGTAAACAGGTACAACACACTGGTGTGTTTGTTTGTATATTTCTGTATTTGTTTGTGTATTTCTGTGTTTGTTGTTTGTTTTCCCAAAGCAGGAAGTGAGCTCATTTGTCAACAACCCTTTCATGTATCAAAACCAAACTCAGTACATGGACTCATGACCCCATTGGAGGACACACAAAAATTTTGGTGAAGTCTGACCTGAAAGGTGCACTGCAATTAGATGAAACCAGCCAAATTCAAATAAACTAGTCACAAATGTATAGCAATAATCATGCCCACAAATAGAATAGCAATCATACCCTCTCTGCTCCCTATGTATACAGGGTATTTACTCACAGGGCATTTACTATGCCCTGTATACAGAAGAGAGTAAACGAGGAGTCAGGCAACACACTTGTGTGTTTGTTTGTGTATTTCTATGTTTGTGAGTTTGTTTTCCCCCCAAAATGCGTCATGGGATAAAGTGGATAACGGCGACACTGGGAGACAGGCTCTGGGGCTCTGGGACTCTCTATCTCTACGCTCTCTCTCTCTGACTCTCTATCTCCCTCTCTCTCGTGTGAAATGTAATGCGGCACGTTAAAACGGCTTCGGCTCTGCAGAGGCTCGCTTCACAACTGCCCCCCACCATCCGTCTCTGCAATGCAGCACTCACTGCCATCTATGCATCAGCGCGCAGTTAATGTAAAACCAGCATACACACACATGCACACACACACACACACACACACACACACACACACATCCGTAAATATACACACGTCTCCCTCACGCACACACACACATGCGCACACACACACACACACACACACACACACACACACACACACACACATCAGAGGATGAGAGTAAGAGAGGGGGAGAAAGTGGCAGTGAAGGGAGAAGGTGCGCAGTCTGTCGTCAGCACACTGGAAAAAGTTAGACACACACACTGAAAGCTAGTGTCCTGAGTTCTGCTTGTCTTCACATAGTGAGAGGGATGACTAGCTGCTGATGACTAGCTGTGAGCAAAAATCACTCCAATCTGGACAGACTTTTATCAGTAACATTCCTACAATATTTGCCTGTCGGGAATTATAATCCTAATTTATGCATTGTTATTTGAAACTAACTACTAAGCACAACAAGAGCAAAAAGCCCACTACAACTTAGATCGATGTGGCTGGCGAGGAAGAGAGGCTACTTCATCTCTGTCATTAGTAAAAACGATTTAGCATCCGGGCACTGAACATGCCACAGCAGCCGCCGTCCAGACGGGCCTCGTGGGCTGAGCCCTTTTCGCTAGAGCTGCCCTGGTGAATCATCCACACACACACACACACACACACACACACACACACACACACACACACACACACACACACACACACACATTACAAACACACATACACAAATAACATCATACATGCAATCACGGCTCAGTTCAGAAATTCAACAATGCTGGGACAATTTGTAACCTACTTTGAATAAAGGCCATAACTGTTTTTAATTGTCTTTGTCTTCTTTACATGGCCTACAACTAAATCATGGCCATGGGACATGGATGGATACTTCTGACCTTACACACACATCTATCTGTATATGTCTTTCCAATTCTTGTGGGAAAGACAACAAACAGAGAAAGAATTCTATAGGAATGTAATGTTTCTGCAATGACCCACCTAAAACCTGCACACACACACACGCACACACACACGCCAAGCACACACATATATATATCGCAATAATATCACACACACATTATCATCGACACATCGCACGAGACACACACACACACACACACACACATCTGCTGGACAAATGAATTATCTTCTTTCATTTGATGGTCTGGACAATATCGCTTTTCATTTCACCGTGTATCAGCAACCATCATCAAGTCTTTGGAGGCTTCTTTACAATAACACTGATGCTTCCAAAGAGTACCACGGTCAGCTCAGAGCCCAGCTCAAACTGCTGAGCACAGCCGCTCTGACCACTCCTCCACCACGGCTGCAATGGTCAGCCTGGGCCTCTCCACTTAGGAGGGCCTCCAGGGACCAGGGATGTGAGAGAGCAGAGAGGGGGGTGGAGGGAATGGATGTAAGGGGAGAATAAAGAGAACCGTATCCAATCTATGCCATCTCCAGGGACCAGGGATGTTTCAGCAGATATTACAGCCTTTGGGGCTGTTTGTGTGTGTGTACGTGTGTGTGTGCGTGTGTGTGTGTGTGTGTATGTGTGTGTATGTGTGTGTGTGCTTTAAATCTCTGCAGTAGGTTCTGGACCAACCAGCAACGCACCAGCACACTTAGCAGCCTTTCCTGAGTGAGCATTCCAGCAGTGGTCATCATCCTCCACAACATCATCATCTTCATCATAATCATCATCATCATCATCATCATCCTCCACAACATCATCCACATCATCCTCATCCTCCACATCATCATCATCCTCCACATCATCATCCACATTATCATCATCACCCTCCTCCTCCACATCCACATCATCGTCCTCATCATCCATATCATTATCACCCTCCTCCTCCACATCATCATAATCATCATCATCATCATCATCCTCATCATCATCTCCTCTGCTTTCATAAAAGATCACAGAGGGACAGTCAGACAGCCATATCCATCACCTCAGCATGTTCACATAACGCCCCATTTCAGGGGGTCTGGATCGAGCGGCTCAAAAGCGCTGCATAAGACAATGAGCACTAACGATTTTCCATGGAGCCCCGCAGGAATCCTGAAGATGCAGTGGCAATTTTTTTTATCTTTCCGCTGACACAAGGTTTAACGTCAGTGGGGTAGGGGAGGGAGGCGGTGGGGTGGGGGAGGGAGGGAGGTGGTGGGGGGGAGGGCTGTGAGGGGGCTCGTTGCCTGGGGGAGGTGGGCCATAATTACTAGTGATTTTTAGGAGCGGAGAACACGACGAGGAGCGAACGAACTCTATAAATCAGCGCGCCGGCCCCCAAACGCATCCATTCAGCTCATTAATAACGCTCCACTGATCGGGGCCCTTTGACGCCTATCCTGTGGGCATCTCTGCCAGTAAGACAAATTGCACCGATCCGCTCCCAAATAAAAGGCGTAGTCTGCACAGTCTCTGAGCCGCGCTGCTGGGGAGAAGCATGTGTCGCAGCAGCAGGCCAGCTCAACTCAAAGGCTTTTTTCTTCTAATGTCACAAACTGACGACAAGATTGAAAAGGGTGTAATGGTTGATGGAAGTTTGGAAGAGAGTACAGAGAATACCAGCGTTCGTCCGTATCCGTGTGTGTGTGTGTGTGTGTGTGTCTGTGTGTGTGTGTGTGTATGTGTGTGTGTATGTGTGTGTGTGTG
>NC_063201.1:6654265-6671765 GCF_017589495.1 Alosa alosa
ATCCACAGCATCAGACCTGTCACACCAGCTCTTCCTTAAATTCCCAGAGAGCTCCTTCCTTCCTACCTATCTGCCACCCCTTGATTAATCCCAGGCTCCCCTGCTGCTAATGCTGCAGCCGTGGCAACAGCAGATCAGGCAAATGGACGATGGATGTTTACATATACGGCCCCGCACTGAGCCGTGACATATGCTGTGATGCACGCGCCCCGATCGGGAATTCTTAAAAGCCAGCTAGCGGCACCCAGCCAGAGCCCATGTGCCTACCCTCTCACGAGCCGGCCAACATGCAACGTGACAAAAACCAGCTGACCTCTGATGTCCAGCCCCTTATGAAGAGAGCGTAGATAAACACTGAAAAAGAAATCAAAAGAACGGATGTGTAGAGAGCAGAGTCCCTGCTGTGGAGGGTGGATGTGCGGAATAGAAAGACTGAAAGAAATAAAGGAGAGAGAGCGGAGAGGTGAGAGAGCCACGGCCTTTTCTGGCTTCGCACAATTCGCCGCTTGACGAAGTAGGAACCTTTCTTTTTTCTCCAAAAAAGAACACAGCCTTTGCGGAGAAACTCCAAACGGCAACGGTTAGCAAAGCTTAATAGCACAGATTCGCAGAATGTCAGCAAAGGTTCGTGCATATACTTTAGTAGGTCATGTTTAGCCAAAACGTTCACATTGCACACTGCAAACAACTCTGACATTCTCTCTGTCTCTCTTGGGTTGCTGTCCCTCTGAACCCCACTAAACAGACATTCTAAAGAGGACTCCTTTGCATGAGGCAAATGTTTTGGTTGGGGAGTTCGTCTGATGGATGACCGATCAGAGATTACGACAGGATGTGGCTGCTTGTTGCATGCCTTCAGGGTTTGTCCGAAGTCCAGACACAAAGTCCAGACTTTGTGAATATTTTAGAATTACAGGACGTTGCATTCAACTCAAAACTGATCAGAACGTCTGGTGACAGATAAGAGAAAGAAGGATTACGGAACATTCACGTTTCTGCTCTAGCGCCTTATTGGGCTATTTAGACAAATGAAAACAAGCCAATTCCATCAGATACACACAATAAAGTACTTCAAAGCTAGCATTTCTAAATGGCGGAGATATTAAAGCTGCAGTAGGCAAGTCTGACAGATTGAGGGGACTCTCATGGCCCTCCCCCACTACCACCGAGCATCCCCCCATCGAGTTTGTGCTCGTCAGCGCGCGCCAGACTGCACCAGACTGTGATTGACAGTCAGATCTCACACAGCCCTGCTCTGATTGGACCCGAAGAACCGGGAGCTGTGGAATTTTGCAAAACAAATAACAGGCGGAGGTAGAAGTGCGGCTTTCTTTTCTAAAACCGGCTGATTTATGTTGTTCTGTCGGAACATAGTGTCGGTTTCAGTGAATATGATCAAAACAATCTTGCCTTGTCTAGCTTTAAGTTTGCTGTAGTAAGTTACAACATGCTGAATATGGAAAATGGAGCTTCACAAGACTTTGCATGTCACCATGAACATGAACTGTGAATCCAGGGAGCAACGTCCAGAGACACAATTAGAATGAGACCAAAACAAAGATTTCTCATTGAATATGCTTTCTTATAAACTTGTTTGTGTAGCATCCATCAATGCACAGTTTCAATAGACTCCTACAAAGAAAAGACTGTGTTGTCAGTTAATCCAACACGAGCAGTTCAAGGTTGCAGTTGCAGCAAAAAACAATCGAGAGAGAGAGAGAGAGAGAGAGAGAGAAAGGGAGGTGGGGGTGTAGTGGGAGAGATGTACAAAGAAAGCAGGGATACATTTAAAGGCCTTTATCTAGAAGAGAAGAGAGTATTGAGGAGTTAATGTCAGCCAAAGCCACCATCCTGATTCTTCCTACATTTTAAATCTCATTCAGGTGAGGCCTGTAAAAGCAAAAACTGAAGGTTTGGTAAAGAGAGCCATTTCCATCAAGCACATGCGTTGAGCAAACAAGAGCCGGGGAGACACAGAAAGATCCCGAGACCAGAGGATAAAAACAGTAAAAGCTATCAGACAAGAAAAGGTGGCTAGAGAGAGACTGAGGAGAGAAGTAGAGAGAGAGAGAAAGGGAGGAAAGAAGGGAGGTAGAGAGATAAGTGACAGAGGTAGAGGGAGAGTCCCAGGAAGGAGGAAAGAGGTAGAGTAAAGTGGAGACAGAGAAGAGAGAGAGGTAGAGAGAGACAGCGTCGGGGCCCCCTACCTGTCTGGCTGAGCTGGGACGTGCTGCGGCTCTTGCGCGACATGCCCACGATGGCCGAGACCTTGGCGCCGATGCTGGAGCGCCGCTTCTTGTCGTCGGTGCCCACCAGGCTGACGGCCGTGTCCGACTGGCTGCCATCCGTCTTCTCCATGTTGCACATGTCGCCGCCCATGCTGGTGCTCTTGGTCATGTTCATGCCGCCCGACGTGCCCGTCTGCCTGTTTTTCATTTTGGGCGCAAAGTCACTGTCAGTGGGGCGCGATGGGAGGATGAGTGGGGTTGGGGGTGGGGGGGTTGGAGAGGGTGGCACGGGAAAAGAAAAGAGGAAGAATGGAACACAGGAGAAAAGAAGGGAATGAATGGGGTTTGGTAGGGCGGAGAGAGGGATCATGGTGGTTGAATTTGGGAAAGGAAGAGGAGGAAGAGGAGGAGGAAGAGGAAGATGGGGAGGAGGGGGGGGCGGGATGCATATGGGTGAGGAGAGAGAGGGAGAGACAGAGAGAGGGACAGGGTTGAGTTCCAGGAGCGCGATAAGTCGGGGACTAGCGGGGTCAAAGGTCAAAGTTTGGCCATTACACTCAGGTGATGGGCAACCACCACATTCCCAGACATCTGCCACAGTCTCCAGACTAACCTTTTTATCCAGTCAGACATCTGATCTGTTTACTTGCTCTCACAAACAATAAACAGCACTGTTACTTTTAAATGGCCACCATGTACTTTTCCAGTACTTATGTTTGAAATAAATAAAAAAACAACAAAATGATATGACTTTCTTTCCTCAGGTAACAAAATGATATGACTTTCTTTCCTCAGGTAATTGTGTCTTTGTCTGTCTATCTGTATCTCTCTGACTCTTTATCTGAACTTGATTCATTGTAGCAGAGGGTAGTAGGGCAAGTGGAGATCTCCAAGCACAGAACGGACACAGAACGGACACAGAACGAAAGACATGGCAATAGCCACAGCACATTCATTTTCAGTCACGATTCAGCCGAGGCTTTGGTACTTCAGACTACATCTCCAGTTCCTGGCAGCAATTTCTGTTTTTTTGTTTTTTTTCTGAGAAGGCTGGCACTGCCCCAAATTTGTCATGCTAGTCTTTCCTTCCGCCTGGAATCAGGACCTACCCGAGTGTCTCTGACTGCAGTCACCACACACACAAAAGTCACTTCCTGGATTAAATGTCTAAATAAATTCATGATGAACAAAAAAAAACCTTGCGCTAACTCTTCTTTAAAACATGATTAACTGATGTACACATTTAGCTGGAGCATGATCAGCTTTGACGGCTCTAATTATTTCACTTAGCCTTCCAAATGTCTCTCGTTTTGCCGCCCTCATATTTCTTTCCTTTCTTATGCATCAATTAGAGATGAGATGCGTTTAATGAATATTAAAAAGATCTTTGATTCAGACATCAAAATGTGAGCATACCCAAAGCCAATCATGCAAATGCAAACCAATCTGTGGACCCCATATCCAATTACAACGCTACGTCGCTAAGGAAAGACAGGCAGATGAGGACTCTTTTCATTCCTCTGTTCAAGTGAAAGAAAGGTATAGATGAGGGAAAGACATTTGACCAGCCAGTAGTCCACAGTCAGTCCACACATGAGTCACAGCAGTGGTGAAGAAACTCAGTGTTATAGACTTTATAATGAAAGTGAGGTAGGAAGCGAGTGATAAAAAAAGAGGTAGTGGCAAAATGAAAGACATGAGATGAGAGAGTAAAAGGAAGAAAGAGAGAGCGACAGATCAACAGACACTGATAGAAAGAGCGATAAGAGGCGGAGAGAAAGCCCACCCTGAAAAAGCGAGCTGACCCTAATTGGCATTGGCTAATGAGCTCTAAGAGATGGCCCTCCATCTCTCCAACCAGCGCCTTGCCAGGCCAGCAGGTGACCCTCTGGCACGGCCTCCCGTCGTTGCCATGGAGACCGCCACAGGAGGATCAAACCGGAGAATACTGTCTTCATCTCCATAATTAAGGAGTCACAAGGTGTCTCAGAGAGAGAGACAGAAAGGAAGAGAGAGAGAGAGAGAGGTGGCAGGGAGCAACAGAGGAGGAGGGAGAGAGGGAGCGACAGCCTCACAACCATCCATCCATTCATTATACACGCCTGACTGCACTGCACTGCACTGCACTACAAGACATCACTGTGTACATCACTTAGGGAAAACAGCCAGATACATTTGCCATTTCGTACACAGGTGATGTGCAAAGCTGCGTCATAGGTCGCAGAGATTGTATTTGCACAGCTCTCCTTGTATTCAGATTTAGTACACAAATGGCACCAATATTGCACTTTTGGGGTATTCTATTTAAGTTCTAGTCTATTTAAGACTTTACTGCTATGGCTAGAAGGTTCTGGAAGATGCAAGAGGACAATTGTAGCCTGGCTAGACGTAAACGTAGATGAGGAACTGTTGCACAGACGTGGCACAACATACATCCAGCTGTGTCTGTCTTGGCTCAGATGCCCACAGAAACCTTCACCTCACAATGAACTGCCTTTCCTGAGTCCATTATCATCCTGACAAACATGAGTTACTGTCAGCGGCAACTAAACATTAGAGAGAGAGAGAGAGAGAGAGATAGAGGGGGGGAGAGAGAGGAGAGGAGAGAGAGGAGAGAGAGGAGAGGAGAGAGAGAGAGAGGAGAGAGACAGGAGAGAGAGAGAGAGAGAGAGAGAGAGAGAGAGAGAAAAAAGAGAGGAGAGGAGAGAGAGAGGAGAGACAGGAGAGAGAGAGAGGAGAGAAAGAGGGAGAGAGAGGAAAGAGAGGGAGAGAGAGAAGAGGAGAAATAAGGATTGAGTGAGAGATAAAAGGTGGAAAGGAGGAGTAGAGCAGAAATACTGTATGATGCAGAAATAAGCCACAGCATGGCATGGCATCACAGAGCATGGGCTGCAGCCCACCGGAGGTGGAGAATAGCCAGAGGTGGCACAGAGGCGCAGGCCAGGTGAGGACGGTAGAGGCCAGGTGAGGACAGTAGAGGCCAGGTGAGGACGGCAGAGGCCAGGTGAGGACAGTGGAGGGCTTCCGAAAGACTAATTAAATAAATGTGAGTTCAAATCAATCATTGATGATGTAGTGGGACTTACTGTCTAAGTGTTGTGACAATCCTTGAGTAGTGTCTGTGTGTGTATGTGTGTGTGTATGTGTGTGTGTGCGTGTGTGTGTGTGTGTGTGTGTGTCTGCATGGAAACAACAGACCCTTAGGCTACAGATGTTCTAACAACCTCTTCCGATTTTATCGGCGTAGCAGTTTGCGGCACACTGGATGCTGGCATCAGCCAAAGCCAGCCTGCTGGACAGGGTGAGGGACACATCTACAATGAGAAGCACCCACTTCATCAGCAGCAGAGTGACAGTGACAGTCTACAGGTTGCCACCTGACTGTGTAGGATCAGAAAGTGAGAGCTTTTTTGCACGTCAATGCAGGCTGTTTTACAGAGGGGGCTTATGCTCTTTGATCAGTTAATGCATTGCCGCACCTTTGAAAGCAAGTTGAAAGGTGTCTTCCAAGCCAAAGCACTTTTCTTTTAAAGTGACCTAAACAAAGTGACGATCAGTCAGGCTAATGCAACCCTATTTTGGACTTGTGTATGATATACATAATACCACAATATATGCTATTATATATATGCAGGGCATAAATAGGCATTTGCATTTATTTTTTAAGTTAGACTTCAACTTAAGTTTAATTAAGTATTTGACTTGACTGAGTAGACCTAAAGAAGCGAATTTCTGCACTAAAATGTAAAATGTGCAAATTCATGCTGACTTTATTGAAAGAAATCAAAGGCCCGGGCAAAGTGAAGATTTGGCATGTCGCTTGCAGCACTCTATTTTAGAAATGGCATATTAAAAATATTTTTTTTTAAAAGGTGCCATCTTGTAGGTTGAAGCGCCTCTAAATGTAGCAGAGCACAGACTATGCTGCCAGGACAGTGAAAGGCTGTCTGCCTCTCTCCCTCATTCTCTCTCTCTTTCCCTTTGTCTCTCTCTTTCCTTGTCTCTCTCTCTTTCTCTAACCTTTCCACGTTGTCCTCTCTCTCTCTGTCTCTCTCTCCTCTTCTCTTTCTGTGTCTCTCTGTTTTTCTCTCTCTCTCAGTCTTCCCCCAGGACTTGGCACACTGGTAGGTCCCCAAAGCAAATGTTCTTGGAACAGTGTTGCTCTCTAGGGATGGCTCTATTCAGCCCTTCACTGAACTGCATGTTCCTTTTCATGCAGATTGTTCTGTGCCTCCTCATCTAGGCCAAGATGTTCTCCTTAGTGACATAAAACCTCTGTTCCATTTCTGAGTGTACGCAAATAGGAAATAGCCAATGCCACTGTAGCGTCGCTGTTAGGGGGCACTGGCAACAACAGTGCATATGTGCGGGACACAAAAGCAACACACAATCAAACAAACAACCAACGCCAGCGTGTTCTTAAAATACCTGTGTACATAAGTATTGGGTCAGATTACTTTGAAATGGAATCCATAATTAGTAGAAAGACAATTTTATAGAAGAGACTCTTGACTGTGTGTTTTTTGCGAAAGGTGTGTGTGTGTTGGGGGTGCAAGATGGCCTATTTCATAGGTAAAATACTGCCACTGTTTCTTCTCCATTCCGTGTCCATTTATTCCAAATTGGGTCTCATTTTTCCAACTATTAACCACACTGTATTATTAACTGCATGTCCTAAAGCTATGTTATGTATATTAAAGACACATTCAAAATGTAATCAAGTAATCTTCTACAATGTAACTATAATCTGATTATACATTTTTTCTAATATAATCTGGTCTGATTATAGTTACTTGGTTTTTGCAATCTGATTACTTGTAATCAGTTACTACCCAAAGAACATTGCTAGGGTCACTGCACATGTAAACTGTGGCCCTTCATTCACATTCTTTAGCCATGTGATATCACAGAAGGGGGGGGGTGGGTGGGTGGGTGATTTCCACTCTCTATGGTGATGAAAAAAGTGTGCTCGCTATGACTACACTACCCTTGGCTGAACAACTTGTGTTTATCCTGTTTACCTGAAAAGAGACTTTGCAGTGTTTACAAAGACTGCATCTCTCAGCTGAGCTTATCTGTGTGCCAGGCTGTTTTCACAGGTGAATTTCCCCTCCAAAAGCACCTCTCCCTTAGCCTAGAAATCTAGACGCACCCTTGTGGCTAGTCTAGCAACTCTCCGTTGGCTTGCGAGCTGGAAAAATGAAACTTCAATAAGGCCAATCACTTTCTGTATAGAGTCGGTAGGTGGGCTTAACATAATGATTGATGGCATAGTTGTAACGGTTCGGCGTGAATTCCCTGCTACTTCAAAACAAAGAAGATGGATGTTAGCTCCGCGGGTCGGAAAACGCATGGGACTCATGAGTCGTAGCGCTATCCTATTGCGTGCAGAGGGAATTTGAAAGACAACCGATTATCCTGCCCCTCGGACTGAGCACTGTGAACCGTGAGTCTCTGGCTCGTCAGGCTACCTCTCCCTACTTTCCCTCCTCTTCCCAAACTTTCAAAGATGATCTATAAGAACTGCAGCTACTAAGACCCCATCTACAGTATATTCATCCATGACTGTCAGTCAATTTCTCTGCATTGCTGATAATATTGTACACAGCTACAATAACCTTAGGTTTCATTTCATTTTCAACACTGGATGGTTTCCTTGGAAACACACTCTGGCGAAAACTTAATAAGATCATTTAGTGTAAATAAAGATTTATTATTGGATTTTTGCATGTTTCTTTTCCAATAACCTCAAACATATATCCTCAAAGACATCCAGACATCATTTGCCTCTAATTTCAGGAAGAGGAAAAAGAGGAAAGAGAGAGAGAGAGAGAGAGAGAGAGAGAGCTTGAATATACTGAAAGAGAGCATTTCATTTCTGTAAACTGGACACAGTTTCCTGCCAACTTGTGATCTGTGAAATCTGTGAGCTGAAATAATGTAGATCACTGAAGTGCTCATGCAGATAGAAAGAATCAAAGGAGGGAGAAGAGGGAGAGAAATAGTCCACCATTATCTCATCAGAGCAACACCCACATTGGCTCACTGGTCATCAGCCTCAATTCATAATAAAACATGGAGTCACACACGCTTAGAGCAAGACTTATGACTCATACTAGGGCCATTTAATCTTAATCTTAATCTACTAAACCCCTCTTTCATCTACTAAACCCCTCTTTAATCTACTAAACCCCTCTTCTACTGCACTCTTTTCCCCCCCCCCCCATTAATGCACAAATAGGCTGACACCAGACATAATTTCACTGCATTTCTTACTTCCAGTAACTATATGCATGTGACAATAAACTTCCTTGTATCCTTGTATCCTTGTATCCTTGTATTTAGAGAGGATTTTGAACCCCCATCGTCACAACTCTGTCATTCTATGGCTCTGATTCATACTAACTCACTCATACTCTACTATAATAATTATTACATTACATCACACTCTACTATAATAATTATTACATTACATTACATTACATCATACTCTACTATAATAATTATCTGTACTTCTCCTACTCAACTGCAATAAATCAGAAATCCTCATCACTGGCCTAAACCAAAGTCCTTTTAGGCAAGTCCCTCCACTCGGCGGCCATATACCAACGTTTTATGGGCATTCATCGGGCACAGTCTTTGAGTCGAACTGCGCGTGCGCAAGGCTTCACGACACCAATCTTGCTCCAGCGGCGAGATCACAACACATGATTGGCACGATGTCTTCACAACACACCACATGATTGGCTCAATGTATTCACATGTGGACGTTTTGCAGAGGAAGGGGTGGGATATGTGTAGACAACGGCCATATTGGCGTGACAAACTAGCCCCATGCATTTCTATGGAGTATTTTTTGAGTGCTATGTCTCCTCATTACAAAGTCTCTGCCTAAACTCCCTCACCCGCCACCCCCAGACTTTCTCCACCTACGTCTTTGACCCCACCCACTCCTTCTTACTACATGTCAACCACGTCACCAAAACTGCCTTCTTTTATGGCTCGCTGTCCGTCACCGCAGCTAAAACACTCATCCATGCCCTCATCACCTCCAGACTGGACTGCTACAGAATACCTAACAAAACCACCACTATACTGCATTACTGTACGTCCAGAACTCAACTTCTCACTTCCACCTGCCGTCGCGACTACATCTCCCCTGTCCTCCACAACATCCACTTGCTTCCGGTCAAAAACAGGATCACCTTCAAAATACTTCTCCTCACCTACAATGCTCTCATTAACCTTGACCCTCCGCACCTCCCCGACCTCCTCATCCGCCACCCTCCCACCTGCCGCCTCAGGTGTGTTGATGCAAATACTCCAGACCACCAGGACCATCCTCCCTCTGGAACACCCTTCCTGACCACACAAACAAACAAACACCCTACCATCCTTCAGGCCCTCAAAATCTACCTCTGTGTGTTCTTCGTATTTATGTATCTATGTGGAAATTGTAAATCGTCTTTGAGTGTCTTGAAAAGTGCAAATATACAAATTAAATGTATTATTACCATTACTTTTGACCCATCTCACAGCCTCGGTTGGAAACATACCAGACACAGTTATCACCATTACAACCACTTGAGGTCATTTATAATCATTTGAACTGCATGCGAAATGAGGTGATAACAATGTCTGCTTGCATGCTGATTGCTTCAGTGATGGCTTCAGGGCACCATAGTGAGGCTTCCAGGCAAAGTGACACGTGACTACAGTCAGCATTACCACCATAGATATATATCTATGATTACCGCACTCTAAATGAATGTGTCGCAATAAGGAGAGAGCTGAGGCAACTCAAGGTAATGACGGAAACCAGAGAGGCACATTAAAGTGAACTTGGAAACACTACAATTGTATGTGTGTGTGTGTGTGTGTGTCTGTGCGTGCAGAGTTGGGTGCAGTTGGAGTTTCCGGCTATGTTGCATCTCATTCATGCTCTGCAGCTCTACCCTGTCCCTCTCCTCCTCATCTCTCACTCTCAGGAAATCTGATGAATAAAAGTCTAAGACTTCAGTTCTCTGAGGAGATTGTTTTCATTCACACAACAGTTACCTACCTCATAAAAGCTTTTACTAGCTTTTGAAATCACTTCTAAACCTTTCCAAAGAAGTGATCACTTCTAAACCTTTCACATCTTTTATGTTAAAAGCATCCCACTGAGTATTGCATTGAAGAAAACCTCAACTTTTAAACGATGGGTGTACCCTGCAGAGAACATAGCCTGAATGGTAGTACATAGTACATAGCTGTTTCAACATTCTGTTATTCTGTTAACCATTTGTATCCTAATATTTGGATTCCATTACGGCATTACATAACGCTGTCACATATGTCTCCTCCATATTATCCACAGTGGCTACACAAGCTGACTAATTAACAGGAACGCCTCCAGCTCTCCCTCTAAATCTCACACACTGCCCCATTCACACACAAGCCCTCTTGCTTTTGAGTTACCAGAAATTAGCCAGATGACCCCTCTACAAACACTGACAGGAAAGATAGAGAGAGTGAGAGAGAGAGAGTGTGTGGGGGAGTGGGGTGCGGGGGAGGGGTGGGGGTGCGTGCACCTCTCAGTGTTGGATCACACCATGGTTGTGTGATCAAAAGAAGTTACGCAAGAGCAAGAAGAAGCAAACACACTGCCCCCTCCCCCTAATCCACGCCTGAGAAGGAACAGTGCTTTTCCATGTGCCCCTCTGTGCATGTCCGGAAGAACAACACCAACACTCCCATCGGCCCATCTGTTCCTCCACATCTCCAGCCATCCGGACACGAGCACATCAATCCATCGCTACACTGCTGATGATGCTCCCATCATACTGAATCAGCTCATGGAAATGAGCTTTTTAATGTATTCCATTAGTCTAATGACTAAATCATTCATTAAGGGATGAATTCTCATTCCTCTCTCAAAAAACAATAACGTTTTTGTATGACTAGACTCCACACTGAAATGGCAATACAGACAGTTAAGGAAATATCGATGGCTATTTAAGTGTTATAAGTAAAAAAGTAAACAAACAAATACAATTATTAATGTGTCTGCAGTCTAGACTAGTTGTCTGCGGTGGAAAGGCTTGTGGTCTGAACTGTCCGACATTGTTTATTTGGGTATTCCTGAACCTAACATTCACGGGTGATGAGCATGGCTGACTCATCTGATGTTGACACCATTTCCTATGCAGTAGGTAGTGTGTGAGAGCAGTGCACACAGCTACTGGAAGAGGCTGTGGCAGAGTCTGGCATGGGTTTGCGTTTGCCTCAGCCTGGGTGACCAACTCTGAGGATGGGGAAAGTGCAGTCGGTACGGAAGCCTCAATGTGACAGACAGAGCCATCACAATTGGACCTGGAGGAAGGCATGACAAATTCGAGACAAACACACAAAGCACAGGCAAGGCCATCTTAGGCCTATACAGCTTTACTTTACTTATATAACCTCCTTTGTCATGGGTCTGAAAAAATAGTCTCTGTTATTCAGAAACCACTGTGTGTTATGTTGCACTGTAAGGTCTCATAAGGTACTTTAAGGTCATGTACTCTAAAGTCTCAATGTGGGGTGCTAATCATGACACAATGTTGTAATAAGCATTAAACTCTAAGGCTGAATTGAACAGAAGCAGTCTGTGTTTGAGACACTAAACTCTGACAGACAGAGAACATTGAACTGCGACTGACAAAACACCTGACTGACTTTGATAGTCAGAACGTAAACACACCAAGCAGACACTGACACAGACATGAGCCATTCTCATTATATAGCACAAATGACAATTATTTGGTGCTTTTTCCATGTCTTTTCTCTACCTCTGAACTCTTTTCTCACCTGCCCATCATTTTACAATCAACGTGTTACACTATGCTAACGCTAAACTGTCTTACCTATAGTGTGTTAATTTTATGTCAAAGGTCTCCGATAAAAGGATGTTTTGTGTCATTTAAACAGCATACAGCTCTCATCGCATGATGACTGCTGCACTGTATAGCTGCTATGTGTAGCCTGAGCAAGACTCAGTGGTGGGGTATATATAGTTTTATTCTACGCTGGCTGGCGAGCTTAGTTGGATCTACTTGGGGGAGCCTTTGCTCCAAGGGCTGGCTACAGCTCCTCTGGTAGCTTAGCTTGGCCCACACGCTGCAGATCAACCCGATGGACTTTACCTGAGGTCAGTCTCTGAGAACCTCCTCGTGACCGTCTCGTCTTCGGCCTCCTCCTCCTGCTCCTGCGGCCGGTCTACGCTAACGCTCCTGCGCCCCCCTCCCTTCCCAGCCTTGCCTCCTCCTCCTCCTCCTCCTCCTCTTCCTCCTGAACCTCCTCCTGCCCCACGCCCTCCCTCTCGGCCCCCTGCCCCCACTTGCTCTTCCTGCTCCTCGGGAAGCACCTCCTCCCCCACACTCTCCTCCCCCTCCCTGGAGTGGCTCCGCCCAGGCAAGCTTTTGGCGTTGCTGTGGGCGACGCGAGCAGACGCGCGTACGGAGGAGCGCATGCAAAAAAAAGACCAGAAAGACAAGAAAGAGCAAAACAAGGCAAATAAACAAAAACAAATAGAATTATCACACAGAGATGCAGCAAAGATCGTATGAGGACGTGAAGCATAATAAATAAAGACAAAAAACAATGCAAAATAGCAGAAGCACAAGTTGTACATGGAGACATAACACAAACAGAATAACAGATACTTTGTGTCTTTCAATAACACAGCTCCTTTGCTAGAGATGGGCCAGTACTTGCATAGGGAAGTGAAGTTCAATGTTTGGCTCCAAACTGATCTACACAGAGCCAAACCTGAATTCACTGAAACAGGAAAAGGAAATGATGTCACCGTAGAGGCAGATTTCCACATCAGTAACTCAAAGGTGGTGCAGGAGTTCCCACAACTGAAAACCCCTGGACCAGCTCAAAGCTTACAGCCCCAAATGCACACTTAACAGATGGTCCCATTCCTGGCAAAGACATACAAACACATAAATAAATACATGTGCTTTGGTCAGTTTTGAACTTTGACCCTCCGATGCGACTCACCTGATCTTATGGCTGCCTCGCGGCCGTTCCGACTGGACAGACATGTAGCTCGTGCTGCTGAAACGTGAGGCACTGCTGCCCCGCGACACAGCGGACACGTCGCTTACATCGCTGTCCGACGACTTGGCCGAGAGGTTGTCCGTGACTCGCGTTGGGTCCCGTCGCTGCCGACAGAGAGGGAAGAAAAGAGGAAAGAAATGAGGGAAGAACAGCAGAGAAAGAGGAGAGAAAGAGCAGAGAAAGAGCAGAGAAAGAGGAGAGAAAGAGCAGAGAAAGAGAGGCAGCAAGTGAAACATGCATCAACACCAGTCAACAGGGGTAGTAGTTGATGGTTAGGAGAAAAGATGGTCTGTGAAGTCACATTACATTACATTACATTTAGCAGACACTTTTTGACCAAAGTGACTTACATATGTCAGCTATATTACAAGGGACTACATTGTTTCCGGAACAACTTGGGGTTAAGTGCCTTGCTCAAGGGCACAACGGTAGAAGCTGGGAAGTGAACCAACAGCTTTCAGGCTACTGCACGCTAACCCAGCTCCTTAACCACTACACTATGAGGTGCTAATTCAAACTATGCTACGCTTGGCCAACCATCTACTAATAACATTTGTAACAAATGTATAAAAGTCTTGGCATATTTTTAAGTAATTTATTATATAAAGCAGTGAAAAGTTATGTAAAGGCCAAAAGTCTCAAATGGTTTGTTTATTATAATAAGAACCACCATGTGTCCAGAAATGTTTGGTGGACAGTTTAGCCTGGAGTTAAATGTTTATCATCTAAATCATGCTAATGGCCAATAACAACATGTCTGTCGAAGACAAATGATTTGCCTCTGTCTGCAAAATGTACCGTTTCCAGGTGACAAAGACTGTTTTGTTTGTTGTTTTGTTTGTGTTGTTTTGACTGTTTTGTCAGCACACACACAGCTTCGTTGGAACTTGCACAATACACACACACAAATAGTTGCACAAAAAACAACCTTCACAATCTCTCATTTTTCGACAGACAAAGCACGATGCATATGATATTTTGACCTGCTTTTTATACAAGCAACACACAGAGACAGACAGCCTTTGCTTGCCCACTCAGAATAATACCTTACATACCACACTCTTAAAAGGACACACAGTTGGATGGCTCTGGCTCACATGGCCTAGCTTGGAATGTTGTGTGCTAAGTAGCAATCCAGCTTGCTGAAGTGGCAGAGGAGCTTTTAGTCAAAATATAGTAAACATATGTGCAAACAGAGAACATACTGAAGTAGTGAGTAACAACGGTGGTTGTATGGAGCGCCAGAGAGAAGTTACCTGACCTCCTTTTAAGCGCATACCTTAATGACTAATCTACTGGAGCAAGAATGTCCTAGGTATTCACGTCCAATATGAAAGCTGTTTGTACAAATTTGAAGTGTTTATCGTTCAATTAATCAATATGGTTTCTAGCTCGTTGGCTATCTATTGTGAGATAAAAGAACTAAATACTGTGAGTGAGGGTTTCGTATATTAGTAGATGAAATGCTTTGGCATAGGTAACAGATAAACATTATTTCAACATTCTTTTGAAATTACTCTAATGTTAGCTACCCTTTTATTTATTGCATGAAGGTTCTTTGAAGCATTTGTATTGTGAGAGGCAGGAAGAGATGGCTGACTTGGAAAACAGTTACTATCACCAGGTCTACACTAGTATATTGTATGATGTGATTTTCATATTTCCTTCATTACTTTAATTTAAAGTGCCAGTAGCCATCCTAGCTGTGGTACAGAGCTCATTTTACAGGGGGCATACTGTAAAAGGCCTTTAAATAACTCCTACTCCTTCACCTTCTGATGACTTAGAGGCTCCAAAAGAAGTCTAGGAGCCTGGGGGTTGGGTGGGGTTGGGTGGAGTAGGGTGTGGTTAGGTGGAGGGGTTCAGAGGTGCTCAACTTGCCTTGTGGTAGTCTTGCTCCAGCCGCGAATCGGAGCCGGTGCCCTGCTTGTACTTGTTCATCTTGAGCTTCATCTGCCGCGTGCGCTCCTCCACGTCCATCGCACCTGCGGAGGAGAACCAGAGGCCGGTCAGAGCCAGGGCGAGCCGGGGGCTGGGGGGTTCTGAATGGGTGGTGTGGGGGTGGTGTAGGAGGCGGGGGGCAAAAAGCATGTGCTCTCAGCATCCTGGGAAAACTAAGTGACAGTATGTCTGCGCATTAGTGCCTTCTGTCTCACAAGACGGAAATGGGACAACGGGACAATGAGGAACCTTTTTACTGGGAGACTGTCCTGACTTTTGCTTACCCTGGAAATTCCAGAGTTCTCACAAGAGCACAATTTGAATTGTCTCTGCGAGACACTCTGGCAATGAGTAATGATGCATGTTACTTTTGCCATTTGTAACACGGGGAGCCAATGACATCGGTGTATCTGATATAGGAGGGCCAGAGGCGAGCTAAACAGATGACAGTCGTAGTGTTATCCAATTGCGTCGAAGTCCAGAATCAGCCAGTAAACATTGGTTGTATTGTGTTATCCAATTGCGTGCAGTGAGATTTTCAAATGCACGCTTGGTGCTGCCCCTCGAGTTGGGCCATTACATTATTCGTGGCCAGACCCTTAATCTTCCTAGATTACCAGGGTCTGGAATCTCCAGGCTAACTTTTGCTGACAGTGTAGTCAAAATGACACATAGGGTCCTCACATTAACCTTCCTTATCCTCAGTTTAGTACCATCAGTACTATCCAGTGATATTGCCCAAATCATCAGTTGCCAATCTCAACCCACAACACATCTGAATCTCTTAATTCGACCATGCCAGCACAAAATCTGCCAAACGAAACTAAAGTCCTCAACACAATAGCACTCAGTACACAAAGAGGCACACATGAAAACGGTGCCATGAAAAATCCCAAAATCTTATATCCGGCATACCAGTCAAAAGAGCAGAACGCTGGATGCCTGCCATGAATTATGGCACAATGAAGCACTGTTCCGGAGAACTCCACAATCTCACACAGAACTGCCTGCTCAGCCATTCCAGAAACTCCATGTTTATGACACAACAGTGGCTATCTGTCATCCGTGCACTACACTGTGACGCCCCAGATTATAAATCCTGCCACGCCGCCCTGCTGAGAGACTTGTGGCATATTCCCTGCGGAAACGTACGCGCATCCGGACTCCATACGTCCTCCCCTCACTAGACGGTGGTCAGGATGCGTGCTGACTAATGCCTTTGCAACACCAGCTCAGCTGTTTCGTAGATGTTGCTGTTGCTGTTGCTAAATTGCTACTCCAGCACAAAGACCAGGAATACAGTCCACAGCGCTCGTCTGCTTTTATTGGCCCAGGATTAGTCTATCTGTCCCGGTGAAGAATGGTGGAAATTATTCTTTTGCTTTGTTTTCATTTCTTTTTTTTTTTTTTTTTTAAGTTTTTTGGTCTTTTTATGCCTTTAATCAGATAGGATAGTGGCGATTGACAGGAAGTGAGTGGGAGAGAGAGTCGGGGTGGGATCCGGAAAGGACCACGGGGCGGGAATCGATCCCGGGTCGCCGGCATACGGTGCAGGTCCCCCAGCCAGTCGCGCCATGGCTGGGGCTACTTTGTTTTCATTTCTGTGACCGTGTAAAGCCCTATAAGGTGTAATGTTCGCCTTGTGCAATCTTAGAATCTCAACAAACATGGTGCTTGTCGCTGGGTCGGCTCAGTGGAGGGAACACAAAAGAGGGGAATAAACACGATTAGGGCTGAGCTACACCAGGCGCGTAACTGAAGCGTTACGTTCGCGTTGCGTCTGCTGCAACAATTAGCTTCCACTATAATCAATGGAAGTAGCTACACCAGACGTGATAGCAGCGCGTACGTTCGAAAAAAATAGACCATTCACCTAAAATGGATTTTACGCGTCGCGAACGGAGCGCTTCAGTTACGTGCCTGGTGTAGCTTCGCTGTTAATAATCACTCTGCATACAGTGCACTGAGAGGAGGGGATAGGGAAGACCACAACACACTAAAGCGTGTCTGTCAATGCACACAGGGGAAATAAATAAACAGTTGGATGTAAAGTACAGCAAGCACGGCAGACATTGCAGTGTGTCTCTCTAACGTGTTTGGGGCCCTTCTCCAAACATCACCACATGCTTTAAGAATCTCACACAATCATTGCATGGAGAAAAAAGGACGTGCTCAGGGGCTGATCGAGAAACTGCTCGGTGAAAACAGTGTTTTCTTTTTTTTAACCCAGCGGCTGCATCATC
>NC_063201.1:6681765-6686765 GCF_017589495.1 Alosa alosa
ACACACACACACACACACACACACACTGTACTGAGCCTAGGTGTGTTCATGCACTCTGACAATGATGTAAGGCTTTCTGAGGGCCTTGACAAGTATTCCAGCACAGCAAAGCCTTCGCTCTCTCTCTCTCTGTCTCTCTCTCTCTCCCTCTCTTTCTCTCTCTCTTTCACTCTGTCCCAACTCTCTCTCTCACCCCTCTCTCACTCTCCCTTTCTTTTTTCCAGGCTCATTCTACATCTGTACCTTTATTTCTATCCCTCGATCTTTCTCATTTCTCCTCTTTCCCTTTGCTCTCTCGCTTCCTGTCTCTGGCCACTCCGTCTGCCCCTGATCATCCGTTCCCACGGCGACACTATCTATCTCTCAGAGCCTCCCTTGGGTGGCGCTTATAAAAACCAGTCTTAGATGCGTCAGGACATTTCTTTAGCCCATCAAAGAGAAACGCACCATGGAACACACCGCGGTTCCCCCTATTTGTTCTCCGTTTTAAGTTCCACTTTATCAACTGTCACAACAATTAGAGCGAAATGAGAGTCGGCGGACTCCAAACAGTGTGTTCAAACAAACAGCTGAGGCAGGCTGTGATTGGTCCTCCCCAGAGGAATTCCAGCTGAGGCAGACTGTGATTGGTCCTCCCCAGAGGAATTCCAGCTGAGGCAGGCTGTGATTGGTCCTCCCCATAGGAATTCCAGGAGACTGCAGGGACTGTGAGATCCTGATGGGGAGAGAACCACTTGCTATCCATACTGACTGTCCAGTGTGCTCCCCTGCCTGCGGCACTCAGGATAGCTCTTCACGTGGACCATATGTTGTTGTTCAGAGCCTTGTTCACGCCATGTGTAACAGTGCTCCACACAGGACAATACCCCAAGCACCTGTGATTTATGATCTCCATAAAACATTGACATGAGTTCCACATTAGAGAGCTGAGCAAACTGCTGGGTGTGGGAGAAAAACACACACACAAATCTCACACACGGCCCACGCACCCTTCCTCCTCCTCCTCCTCCTCCTCTGGTCTGGTTCGGCCCATGGCTACAGCGCAAAACTCCCATCACCCAGTCAGCACTTGTGAGACAGATGTGCAATTATGAAAATGCTGAGCCGCAGAGGTTCAGTGTGTGTGTGTGTGTGTGTGTGTGTGTGTGTGTGTGTGTGTGTGTGTGTGTGTGTGTGTGTGCACGCGGCGCCCACCACTGCGTGTGTGCGCCTCCCCTCCCTGGGAGCCCCCAGATGTAAAAAGCTAACAGGAGCTAGCGCAACACATCATCCCAACACTGACAGCGACATCAGATCTACAAGACTATAAACACACGGCACTGACACAAGCTACTTCTATGCCACAGACACACACTGAAACATAGAGGTCACACGGGACACATTGCAATGGGCCTCCGTCATGCCACACACACCGCCCGACTGGATTGGTTGAGCAAAAGAGTCTTGGGGTGGTGTGACTTCCAAACTAGGCCATTGCAGATGGGTTTAGTCTGATCAGAAAACTGTCTGTCTAAACCCAGTCTCCAGGGAGG
Source organism: Alosa alosa (assembly GCF_017589495.1). Classification (NCBI taxonomy): domain Eukaryota; kingdom Metazoa; phylum Chordata; class Actinopteri; order Clupeiformes; family Clupeidae; genus Alosa; species Alosa alosa. The sequence goes on from NC_063201.1 coordinate 6,683,298, forward strand.
GGGCAGTACAGACCTGGACAGGGCTCTATGTCCTCTTCTCCGTCCTCTGAGAGAAGGTGAGAGAGGGGACCGGGGGGGGAAGAGAGGCATGAATGACAACACACAGCCACGTGTCAAACAACCACGTGGCTTTGACTAGCATGTGGAGGAGGAGTGATGAGAGACGGTGTGCTGTGTCCTGGCCCAATCATGCTACTTCACATCCAAGCACTCTGATTCCCCACAGAATCAATAAGGCTAGTCAGGGCAGTGATTGTTAACAAGTCAAAATATAACCACACAAACTTAAATAATAATAAATCATAAACACTAAATCCACAACAAGCTCAAACAATACAATGACAAAAAGTACAAATGGATTACTAATAAAATAATTCCAAGGAAACCTAAGCAACAAGACAAATATGACACCTTTTCTTTAAGTGATCACTGGTACCATATTCAAAGTACTAATTAACTGCAAATGCAACTCATGAGATACAACTGCACACTTAGCACCAAGACCAAAATGCCAGGAAAAACGCAAACCGCATTAGCTCCAGCAAGAAGCTCCAGCTCACCAACCAAGAGAAGGAGTGAGTACGGATCCAGACTTACTTCTATCCAGCGTCCCCTTTGCAGGCAGTTGTGGTAGTTGCCGTCCTCTTCTGGTTGACATGGGCGTACTGCTGGGGCTCGTTTGGACCGATCCACTGCGGGGGTGAGCCCTATAAGATACACAGGTGTCTCTCGTTAACATCTGCACACTGAGCCAAACTCCCCCAAAGTGAATGGAGGCAGTGGATGACTCACAGGGCAAAACCACAACACACACATTACTCTGCAGAGCAGTGCTTGGTGTTAGTAGATGGGGTTTTGACACGACAGTTACTATCATTAACACATATAACACACCTAGGAAAATAGACATCTATTAAGGCCACAAGACTCTTGCTGCGTGGAGGTCAACAGAAAAGTAAATGCAGGATTGATAAGCATTATGCTCATAACAGATTGTATTAACCATACATATATATGTGTGTGCTCACATATATAGATGCTCTGTACAATCATGGCCATGCAAAACTTTGAGGATGCTGCCCAGTTCTGGAGTCAGAAGAGGTGGAAGTGCATCCAAAAAATGACTTCCTAGTAATACACACTGAAGCATATTGCATAACTACTGACGTATACTGCATCCATCCACAATTCCTTTCATTCTTAACACAAAGAATCCCAGGTTATTATCAAAGAGGTGGCAGCATCTGTGAGTTCTGCATGTGTGTACTGTACATCTAGAAGTGTGCATGTTTCTATGCTGCTCATTTATAGCATAGAGTACATATAGCACACACACACATACACTTAAAGGGTTACAATTGTAATGCTTTCAGCAGCTCTGGGCAATGTGTTTGCCATTTCAAAAGCTGAGGGTCATGCAGGGGTGATTATTGCTTGAAATTATAAAAAAAAGGTATTAGTAAAGTTCATCTGGGTTACAGTGTGTGTGTGTGTGTGCATGAATGTGTGTGTGCATGTATTAAGTACTTACTTCTGTATGTGTACATGGTATGTGTATATACGTGTACTGCATACTGTATGCAAAATGACATGTGTATATTTAGAAAGTGCACTTAATAGCTACAACTGCCCAAGTAATCATAAACTTTATATTTGTGCTGTTTAATGAAAAGCATAAAAGTTTACTCTTTATCTCCAAGATCTTACCAGCCCTTTAAAACTACACTTTATGCTCGCTATGGAGCGAGTGCTAATATCTTTGGCACTTGACAAGGTGAAGGTAAATCTTTGGCACTGGACAAGATGCAAGTTCACAGTGAGGAGGAGTAAGGCTGTCAGCAGTGCTGCATGAGAGGGGCCAACCAATGGGCTGCAAGAAAGGACTGTGGGTAAGATCATGCATCCACTGCATCCACTGGGCCAACACACACACACACACACACACACGCACACACACACACACACACACACACACACACCACACACACGCGCACACACACACATGCATGCACGCACACACACACACATCTACAGACCACTGTACAAAAACACTAAAGTAAACGGACAAAAGCAACAAATACACAAAAGTAAACGGCAAGGACGAGACTCAACAAAAATATCTAGTCAAACTTCCAAGGTTGTGTTAGTAGAACAGAAAAAAGAAGGGCTGCTACGTGGTCCACACCATTATACTCTCTGGGGAATATAAGTAGTGTGTCTCTGCAGAGAAAACGAATGGGAGCAAACTGAGGAGCAACCAAAGGGACTGGACTCTTGAGTGGCTCGGTGGCTGGGAATGGGCAACAACAACATAAATAAACAAACAAACAAACAAACAAACATCCAAACGATGTGGCAGCTACTGAGTGGAACTGAAGATGGCAGGCGGACAAGCGGGGTTTCTGGAAAAGGCCGGGCGTGATGGAATTAGGGGTCAGGCGGAAGTGACCGTATGGAAGGGGATGGAATTAGGGGTCAGGCGGAAGTGACCGTATGGAAGGGGGGGGCGGTGGAGGAAGGAGAATGGTGGAGCTTGTGACGATAAGCTGGATTCATCAGCACTCAATTAGTCAGGGCTGCTTTTTGTTTTGTTTTGGGTATTTTATTTGTTTTCGCAGCTCCCGGTCCGTTGCAGGGGGGGTCACCTCGTTAAGGCGGGAGAGGGCGGCGCAGAGCGTCCAGATGGGAGGGACGGCATGGACCTCATGAGCTGGCTGTCGGGGGGCCGCTCGGTGGAGTGGGAGCGCGTGTAGAAGGGGCGGTCCATGGCGGACCGCTGGTCGGCGGAGCGGGACCTGTGCTGGTACTCATACCTGTCCGACGCTCCGTAATTCCTGGAGAGACGTGATTGGATGGAGAGGGGAGGAGGTGGTGGGGGTGGAGGAAGAGGAGGAGGAGAGAGAAGATTGGCCGCTGAGCTTTCCTGAGGGGGTGGGGGAGAGGAAGAGAGCTCCTCTGCCACCGATGGAGGTCTGGTGGAGGGAAGCACATGAGCAAGGGGCATCGTGGGGACACATGTGATACATTGTGGAGTGTCCTGTCAGGTTGGACAAAACACGGAAGACACTGAAAGTGGACCAGCAGCATGCAGTGATGTGTATGTGTGTGTATGTGGGACTTGTTTGTATTTTTTGAAGGACTACTGTTTTGAGGGAACAAACGGGTACAAACATGCAATGGACACACATAAAACTCTTTGATCCAAATAATGGAGTATTTAGTCAGACATGAAAGATATAGCATCATTTGCAAAAATGCAGAGGACTTCTGCCTGGGCTTTAAATGAGAATCAGAGACTCTCTACATCACTCTACATATGGGAAGCATTAACTGCAATGGGACGTTACCTTCTCTGTCACAGTGAGGCTGGTCTTCAACATGTAAATAAACATTTTCAACACATTGAAATACACCTTTCATTTTGCAAAGACATACTATGGAGTTGTCTCAATGAAAGGGAATATTGTT
>NC_063201.1:6691765-6699265 GCF_017589495.1 Alosa alosa
GACCTCAATGTCTCAGAGCTTTAACCAGCAGCTCACTTCAGCACAATCTTTTTCAAAGCAACAAATGAAGTGAACAGGGACGTGTATAGCTTTTGTTTTTCAGAGAGAGATATGTACTCATAACGTCATGTCCAGTCAGTGCTGTGCTATAAATGGCATTGACAAGCTGTGTCATGTACAGGAGAAACGAGATGAGGGGCTGGACAACAACACTAGTCTAGGCCTCATTTGATACAAATATGGCCATCTGAGGTGGGCCCGGAAGGTTCCAGGGCTCTGTCCTGGGGATGGGTTGGACCTAGGTAGTGGACTGAGGTTGTCATTGCCATTCTGTCAACATAGGCTTTGACTTCACGTGTCTCAGTGTCAGTTCTCTGAGGCCTCCAGTCTACGGTATAGAGACTGTCAGCACAGCCTCGTCTCTCACCATCACAAATGCTAAATGCACAGAAACTTATTATAGTGTCATCTATCAATATATAATAAATAAATGATTAAGCTTACATCTAGTGTATGTATGAGGGGTTGAGAGTAAGCATTTTATTGGCTGTTTAACTGAGGCTGTGCTGAAAGATTTGACTGACACAGGGTTGCCTGAGTGAGGACTGAGACGGGCTCGGTGTTAGTGGGTTAATCAGGGGGGGTTGAGGGAGACAGCACAGGGTTAAGGACACACATGCACACCCCCATGGGGAGAGGGTCTACCTGAGTTCCTTCTGCTGAGAGTCTATAGGCGCACTGTGCTTGGATCGAGGTAGGGTGAGAAAATGGCTGCAAGCACATGGAGAGCAGAGCAGAGAGATGGACTTCAATGGGCGAACAGGAGAAGGAGAGGAGAAAGAGGAAGAGGATGAGGAGGAGGAGAATGAAGAGGAAGAGTTTGTGGCGGAGCTTGAGGAAGATGATGGTCACTCCTTTTCCTCAAGCTTGGAGAGATGTGGGGCTGGCCTGACATGGTGAGATGAGTGAAAGAGTCTTGGCTGACAGAACAGTTGGAGATCCATGGAGTTCCTCAAACCCAACACCCTCACAGAGAGCCATGGGAATGTGTTACACCTGGCACCACATTGTTACACCACTGGCACCACACTGTTACACCACAAACACAGAAGTGTCTACAGAACACTAGACGACCATAAAACAGTCTGAATACCCCTGCAAGAGGAGAAGGGGTTAGACATAGAATTTCACAGGAATCACCCGAAAAATGTAAAACACATAATTGCCTGGCACATATGGTGAAGCACTGATACTGTAAAACGAAACAGCAAAACTACACTATAGGAGACATTATTTAAACCCAAATCCACACATGCACAGATACTCAATAAAAATCAGTCATACTATTTAACTGAATCTTAATATTAGTTGAAGGATGGGTGTCCATGCTTGGTGGCCTGTGTAATTTGCAATAAATAAGGAGAGTGAGGGGGGTATGTAATTAGAAGGAGTCCTGAAATACAGCCTAGGGAGGCCTGTCAAACCCAATTTAGATAAGTGCATTTGCTCCTGCGGACTCTGATTTAGGCTGTGCCTTAAATATCAAATCAGCTGGTTGGGGTGGGGTGGGTGGCAGTGGCACAAGGCTTGCGATGCCAAAGAGTCGGACTCTGGCGAAGGCTCTCTCCCGGGTGGGCACGCTGGACGGGGGCTGTGTGGGTCACGTGTGCTGCTCAGTGCTCACTGCCGCAGGGCATGCTGGGATGGATGGGGCTGGGATGGATGGGTCGGAGCAGGGAAGCTGAGAGGATGGGGGTCGGTGCTCTGATACGGAGAGGGATCCAAAAGGTAAACTAGGCTAGTGGGGGAGGTTTAAGAGTTAGATGGTTTCCCCTTTGAAGTGTCAATCATCTGGATGTGCCAATCAGCTTGGTGTGTGGCTGATGGGAGACATCAGCTGACATTAGCGTCTAAGAAAAAAACATCAACAATTTAACACTGATGACCGAGCCTGCTCTTTTTATATGTCACCAAATGTTATGAATCTCCTAAAAGCAAAAGCTACAGTAGCTACTGGTCCTGCTAGCCCTGCAGTTAAGTCCTGGTGTGAGCATTAGCTGTCTGCCAGGGCCTGAGAGCAAGGAACAGTTGGAGACGATCCCCTGGAAGAGAGGAAACGGGAGACGATTGGGGGGGGTGAGGGGGGCTTTACCTCTGAGGTGGAGGCACGCTGGGAGAGCGCGAGCGCGCCCGGTTCATGTCAGCCGAGCGCGAGACGTGGTTGGATGACATCACCTGGTCAGGTACGGAGAGGGTGGAGCTCTGGTGGTCCCTGCCATTTTGCCTGTAGTCTACAGGGTTGGGGGTTGGGGGTGGGGTGGGTCACACAGAGTTCAAAGGTTATGTGACATGAACCCCAAAACCCTATCATCATCATTCACATCACAACACATGTATCAACACGGGCCAAACTTGCTGGCTGCAGCAACATCACTGTCTGCTTCTCTACACAGTTTTGACATCAATGCCCTCTAGCAAGGCTTTTACTTAATGGGATCAATTTGAAAGTCCATAAAATAACACAGTGGATGTCAGAGAGGATCAGTGTTTATGCTTATTCCTTTTTTTCAAGCTACTCTACGAGACTGAGGAAATCATTTATTTTAACAACGTATAAGTATACCACCTTCCAATGACATACCCAAGCAACAAGAATGCAAGAAGCTAATCACCAGGTCACAAACATTATCTGATGACAAGAAAATGCTTTTGCTAGCATAGCGCTGGCAGATAGGGATTTATCACATGTGAGTAGCTTTTCATCTGTGGTTATTAAGGGTCTAAATCACATTATCAAGGTGATTCTCATGCAAATCAGTGGCATCAACCATCAAGTCAGCTTTTTTTTTCCTTGCGCTAAATCAGAAAACAGCTTGCACAACCAGAACCATAATAATGACTTTCTCCCCTGCTAGACTGAGCAGCCCATTCAACTTGAAGGAGTTCATTACCCAATGATCAGCAGTGGTGAGCGGCCACGGCTAAGGTCAGTGCGTAGCATGATTAAAGTTGATTGATATTCAATAGAGTGTGTAGCACATTAAAAAGGTGGTGTACAACAGTGCATCAAAGACAGGATTAACCGGGGGTTGGGTTGGGTTGGGTTGGGGTGGGGTGGGGTGGTGGGTGGCTGTTACAGTAGCAAAGAGAGGAGTAACCTGTCTGAAAGAGATTTCAAGGTACTTTTAAAACAACAGCAGTAAGGAGGACAAAAATGTTGAAGAGAGAGAGAGAGAAAGAGAGAGAGAGCAAAAGAGAGAGAGGGAGGCAGAGAAAGTAGAGTTGACTGATTTGATCGATGTGACAGGTTTTTAAACCCGTGCAATTAATCACAGGAAATCTGAACCTGGCCAAAATGAACACGGCATGAAAGCTGAGTATAACAAGTCATTTTAGATTAATGACTTATCATCCTCCCTTTATGGCTCCATATAAAGGCACCTCTTTCTCCCTTAAAGCAGGGTTTCAAAACGAGTTTGAGTTCCATTCTGCCCAGAGGGGGGAATCCTTTCTAGGGGTAACAATGGGGGCCGCAATAAATGAATGAATGAATGAAAAAAAAAATATTTAAATTCCGCTATTTTTACCTCAATACGGGGCAAAACAAAATTACACCAAAAAGTGCATAGTTTGCAGGATGCACACAAAGGCAGCCAAAACGGCAAGATGGCGTATCCTACAGGGCCGCTATGCTCCAGGAGGGTGGGCACCTATCACAGACGGACTGAGATCCGGGGCCAGAAAAACAAGTACAGTGGCAGTGAGGAAAAAAAGAGGGGAAAGCAGTGATCTATAATTCTTCAGGATGTTAATCATCTCTTCCCAGATGGAAGGCCAGCATCAGCACTTTGAAGCGGCACATCGAGAGGGAGCCAGAATCGATGGGAGAGGGAGAGAGAGAGAGAGAGAGAGAGAGAGAGAGAGAGAGAGAGAGAGAGAGAGAGAGAGAGAGAGTGTGTGTGTGTGTGGGGGGCAGGGGAAGAGAGAGGAAGAGAGGAGACAGAAAAGATGGGGAGAGGCCAACGGACAATAGAGGCTGAGGGAGGAAAAGAAAAGGGGAGAGGGAGGGTGAAAAGGAGGTGAAGAAGCCAGGAGAAAGCAGGGGAGACCACCATGGAGGAGTGTGGTGTGCTACTTCCTCTATACTAGGAGTCTGCCTTCTAACAGAAAGATTAAGTAAGAGGGACAGATAAATAGATAGATAGATAGATAGATAGATAGATAGATAGATACATGTAAATAGATAGATAGATAGATAGATAGATAGATAGATAGATAGATACATGTAAATAGATAGATAGATAGATAGATAGATAGATAGATAGATAGATAGATAGACAGATAGATAGACAGACATACAGACAGGCAGTGTGTGTTGTACCTGATACAACTCCAACACCATCCTCGCAGTCGTAGTCTGAGATCTCACTGTCACTGATTCGTTGTGACCCTGGATCAAGTAGATATGACAGAAAGCAACAGAGAGAAAGATGGACAAAGTTAGAAGAGCCACTCTAATTTTACATGACTCTACACATTCGACAGTAGCTAATATATTATTGATTTAATAATACTCCATAATGTACTTAGATATGGTAGACACAAATGCCATATCTCCTGACCTGACCTGACATGAAAATCCCTAGATGTAAAACGACAATATGAACTGACTCAAGGTTTTACCGTTCTAAACTAAATTGAATTATGGGATTAATTATGTCTTTGTGTAAACAGAAACTCTTTTAATATTTTCTATTTTCTGTGCAGGTCCCCTATTTACCACAGTAAATAAGTAAGCTTGGGTCTTGCCATTCCACTATGCCTACAAATAAACAAGTGCACAATGCCAAACTATCAAGCAAAAATACTTTTTGAGTCTCAAAGAGTAATAACCAGAAGAACAAGATGTTAAGGAATAGGTTTTAAGAAATTAGCCAGATTTGTGAGAAGCAAAGAATTGACTTCTTAAAGTATAACATGAATTTACAAGACAAACTTAAGATTAGTTTTAGAGTTAAGTTTAAGCATACAGTAGGGTAAGTCCTGTTGCATGGAAAAATACATTTGAATTCTGAGTGAATTAAATGTTTATGTAACCTTAACCAGTGTAATGTGGACACTAAATATCTGCACATAGTTGTAGCAAACGCTCTGAGAACGGATTGCTTCCGTTGCAAGGCCGGTGTAGCCTCACTGCTAAAGTGCATGTGAGGAGAGCCGTCCCTAACTCGACTTCAGAAGGAGTCCCATCTGGGGCATCAACAACTGAGGCTCCCGCTCGGCCCCTGACTTAGAGAGCGTCTTAGTCAGCGCAAACCCAACAGGCGTGCCTGCTTGGATGCCACCAGTGACAGCTGCCCAGCGTGCCTGCTCTGCGCTGCGCGGCGTTGTGCGGCGCCAAGGTGGCACATTTGAGATGCCACCCGCATGCGGGGCTTGCCGCTGCCCCCTTCTTCTCTTGGTCAGGGGCGGCAGCTTGCAGCCTGTCACTGCCGCCTGTCACTGTCTGTCCCTTTTTCTGTCACACACACACACACACACACACACACACACACACACACACACACACACACACACACACACACACACACACACACACACACGCACACACACACACACACACACACACACACACACAGGGCACCAGTGTCTCTACCAAACATACATATACAGGCACACACAACTCTGCACACACAAGTGCCAAGTGTCATCTGATAAGGTGAGTGAGAATGAAACTGGTCTCTTGTCTCTTTTTTCATTCCCAACACAAGGGTCCACTGGAAATGGCCAGTCAGTAGTTTGTGCAGGAGCTGCTGAAGGACACTACTGAAGGTTTTTTTTTCTAAGTGAGAGCCCTCACCTTTAAAGGTTCATTAACTACACAGACAAAAATAGAATTTATCCAGATTTTTGCATAATTAGTGTCATAAACTAAGTAAAAAATTGGGTTTGTTCCAAGAGTTATTTCACATGAATAAATGGTTGGTTTATAGTTAATCACTGATTTGATGTTTTGATCCTTGTCTTTGAGGCAAATACTGCAAATGCTGCTCCAGTTCCACTTTTATTGGCATTCTAAAGACAAGAATACTTTACTATAAAAATGTGTTACATTTAGCTAGCTAGCTTTGTGTTAGTTTAGTGTTAGAGGCCTCAAAAATATTTGAATTAAATTGCAATAAGTATTGTAAATCAAATAATTATAGCAATATTTACAAATTCTTACACATCACGGTTAAACACAAGTTACACATAACACAAACGAAATGCTCACAAAAAGGGATAGCATACAATCAGTAAAAACGATGAGATGAAGTACAACAACCAGCAAAGAAGCCTTTGTTTTAGCTCTGTTTTTGCCTAAGGAAAATGACGCACATGTTAAAAGCACAACATGAGATATCCAGCACTGGGAGCTTTCGCCAGGCAGCTGCTGCTCTCAAAGCCACACAAGGGGAAACGGTGGAGCTCGTTCTGACTCTATATAGAACTGCTTCTGAGGAAACAAGGGCTGGTTTAGGAAAATGTTTGCCTAATTGTAGAGCCTCACAGGGGGGTTGTAGTTAAGAGAACAGCTTAGCTGTGGAACAGAGCAGGAGAAATCACAGGGAATTGTGAGATAGCTAACAGCAAACAGAGGGAAAATTTGTCTTTACAATTTTTTCTTTTCTTTTTCTTTTTTTCTTTCTAAACAGAGGTTGAAGGAGGGGGAGAGGAGGGTAGTACGAAGTAAGCTGGAGAGCACACTCAGAATGTCTCTGTGCATGCAGAGGTCTTTACCTGAGTTGTACGAATATGGCCCTTGGTCTGTCAAAGTAATGGGTGAAAATCAAAAGTGAACACACCACACACAACATTTGTGCTTGCTGTCTTGACTGGGCTTTGGTTTTACCTCTATAATAATGATATAACTATGATATTGTTACTGTATCATTCATTTCAAAATGCACTGCACTAAAACTAAGAATATTTTGACAGAAAGTAGAAACTAACTATGGTAGTGCATGACTGTCCTATACACAAGATAAGGTTTGTTATATATTCCGCTACAAAAGTTGAGGAATGCTCATTTAAGACACAATACATACAGTACTCTCTTATTCTTTACGATTTAGACTAAATGTGATAACACACTAGGTTTTTACATTAAATAGGTCACCCGCACACAACGGCATCCACTGTGCACACACCTACACAAGAATGCTAGAGAGACTTATGGGTTATGAGCAATAGCGCCGCTGTGGCGAGGGTGAGCGTGAGCTGAGGAGAAAAGGAATCAGACTGACAAAAGAAGAACACGGAGAAATGCAAGAAGAATGACAGACAGAGAGAAGACGAGACAGCCAGAGAGACGGGCCAATGGACAGAGACTGAGAAAGTATGAGAGAGAGAGAGAGAGAGAGAGAGAGTGAAAAGAAAGGATGGAAAAAGTGATAGAGATAGGGACAGACAGAAGATAGACGAGAGAAGGCAGAAGGGAAAAGGCGAGGCCTATGTGCC
>NC_063201.1:6704265-6724265 GCF_017589495.1 Alosa alosa
AGAGCCAGGCACTATTACACAATACTTGAGCCTCCATATGTGAGCGTGTTCATGAGAAATATCATGAGAAATCCACGATACACAGATTTACCGGATTGTTTCTCACCGCATTGTCTCTCACCGCATTGTCTATTTACGAAAATGTGCATTGCACTACATATAGTGGTATGAAGTTTTGTGATATAGTGATTGTTCCAAAAGATGCATTTGCAAAGTTTTTTTTTTTTTTACTTAGTCACAGAGAGAGATGAGTCCTTCCGTGTCCCATCTAAAGTGTCAATCTTTGGGTCGCCCCAAAAAGAAGACACATCGTGGACAGTAGCCAATCTCCCGCTCAGTCCGGTTCCCACGGGAATAGGGTACAATTTGCTTTATGTTCATCATGACAAGTCAGCCTCTTGCTCCATTGGAAAATGCAGTCTGCTTTCTAGGGACAGTAAACCGTTCCTTCCCGCTGCAGCATGAAACTGTTGCTCCTCTGATTGTTTAGTCAGAAATATGCTGAAATATGCCAAATCTGTATAATTTCTCATGTGTCGTTATGCACACATTATGCTTGCTTTCAGCAGAAAACAGAGCAGTGGAAGAGATACCACGAAAACAAAGGGTATAAGCTGGTTGCGTCCACTAAGGCATTGGGGTTTTGGGCCACCATGTGGGACATTTAAGTCCCGTCCTGTACCAGAGGTGAGGTGAGTATCAGGAGTCTGTGCAGTTTCATGTTACGTGGTAAAAGAATCGCGTTTATCTATCCCACCGAACTCTGTTAACACTAAAACTTTTAAAGAGGGGCCATCTACCATTGCCACAGTTACACAAGAGAGCAGATCAAGCTCTGCGGGAGGAGCCCTGTATGGGCGCTCTGAAGCCAGAGAGAGGCATCGTGTGGAACAATATAAGAAGAACAATTTAAGAAGAGTGGGTTGTCTGAGTGGGTTGGCAATAGTTGAGGGTCTCTTTTAAGTTTTTAACTTGGTTAGTCATGCAAACAGTCCTTGGATCCCATCAAGTAATAATAGAGGGTTAATAAAATTATTAAAAATAAATAATTGATCTGAATAAATACTACTACTACTACTAAAACTACTAATAATAATAATAATAAAACTCTCGGATAAAACTGATTGGGATGCAGCCACATCTCCGATATGCATTTTCCAAAGAGGAGGTGATTGAGTGAAGATGCAGACGAGGAGAAGAGACTGAGAAGAGAGAAGACCACCAGGCCTCCACGCAGGCGTCATTACCTGCACCCTAGGGGCAAAAGGCGAACTTCTTCTACTAAGGCTTTGGCTCTAGGTGGAGGCAAAATTAAACGACAGGGTGGGGAGGGGGGGAAAGAGGGGACAGGGTGGGGGGGGGAGAGGGGACAGGGTGGGGAGGGGACAGGGTGGGGAGGGGGGACAGGGTGGGGAGGGGGAGAAAGTTTTGCAATAAAAGCTGAAAACCCCAAAAGGACACTTTTCAAACAGCACAATCAGCCCTCAGCTCTTTCTCTCTCTCTCTCTCTCTCTGTTTGCTCTCTCACTCTTTCTCTCTCTCTCTCTCTCTCTCTCAAGGGTAGTCCTCCTGTCACTGCAATGTTTGTTTCTCTCCCTCTCTCCCACATTTGCATCCCCAAATGAGTTATTACAGCTTATTGTCTGGATATCTTGGTGGAGGTCTTCTGTAAGGCTCACTCTGAATCCATGCGTAGAAGAGAAGAAGACCAACTCTCTCTCACTCTCTCACTCTCTCTCACACACACACACACACACACACACACACACACACACACACACACACACACACACACACACAGTCTTTCTCTCTCTATTACACAAACACACACACAAAATCTCTTTTGCTCTCTTAGACACACAAACACACACACACACTCTCTCACTCTCTTACACACAAAAACTCTGTCGCTCTCTTTCACACACACACACACACACACGCTCTCAGCCACCCCCACCATTTCATTTGCTTGCCTCGCTGTACCTGCTCTGCCGGCGCCTCTGTGTCCCTGCGTCAGAGTGACGCCACTAAGGCCATTGAGTAGCCACGAGCGCGTCCCTGCCGCTAACAAGAGTGCTAGCCCTAGCTCCTCTGACTCAGGCAGCCCTCTTTTGTACGCGCGCCCACTGTTTGGGTCTCCCAAGGTCTCCCAAGACTGAAAATTCATGAAAATTCATGAAATTCATGTACCCACACATGTATGTGTGTGAAAAGGTCAGTTTTGATTGTAATTGTCAACCCTTCGGTGTCTCTGTGATGTCAGTTTCTTGATTTTAATTCCTCTTAAAAAAAAGTGGCAAAATGTGATAAGAATTTATTCTCAGCCTTATTTGCACTATGAACAAGCACAGACTGTTAGGTGTTAAAAGTGAAATGCTATTATGATGCACCCTAAGTAAATATTAATGAAAACATAAATAATGTAAAAATGTTATAAATAATATATAAATGTGTCTAATCTATATACAATATATTGTAGCAAATAAAATAAACAAAATTGTGTGTGTGTGTGTGTGTGCATGTATGCGTGTGTGCGTGTGTGTGTGTGTGCGCGCGCGCGCATATGTTTTGTTTCCTGTACAAATGTGTTTCTGCAGCTGCCCATATCCACTCTGGCCTCAATTTCCTTAAGAGCCGTAACATCTTAGACGGCCTAAAGTGACACTGAATTACCGTGTAATCTAGCCTGGCGCGGCGCTTGTCACCGGGAGCAACCACCTGTCGCTCTCTCCCTCTCCCTCCCTCTCCCTCTCTCTCCCCTTCTCATTGTATCTCTCTCTCTCTATCTCTCTCTCTTTCTCTCCCCAGAGAGGATATTTTTACAGGAGACAATGAACTACACGGAGGCACGAGGCGACGCAGCCATCCATTACCCTGCGGAGGCGCTGGGCCCCGTCCAGGCTGGTGGACAGACAGACTGACTGACTGACTGAGTGACCACGCGTGGAGCCGGGCCAAGGTCTGTTCCCACAGTGGTGTCTCTGATGCCCCCTGGCCCCTGTCTCTCGTCTCCCTTTCTCACTCCCGTGTTTGGCCGCTTTCTAACTGCCCTGGCCCGGCGATAACAACCCCGGCTGCCCTCAGAGCAGTGTAGAGCCAGTGATACTGGGAGCACTAATGTGCCAATATCATTCTCACACATCACTTAGCAGAGTTAAGCAAGTCAGGGGGGCCTATACACAGACACCTAACAGTAACAAGTAACAAAGCAAGTAATTAACACAGTAATCTAATTAACAAGAGAGATTCTAGATCATTCTGTCGTTTTGTTTGTTTTCAAGTTTTGTTCTGCAAAGTCCAACAGAAAGACACATTTGTACTCTCCTTGTGATGCAGCATTGTTAAAGACGACCCTGTGGTCATTAATCAAGAGGCCCTTTTCATTTCCTCTGTAACGGCTACTCACTGAGAGCTGTCCAGACAAGTACTGAGGGGCGTCTCGCAGCATCCCAGAGCTCATGGGAGACGTGACTGAGATGGAGGGCCGGTCCATCTTCTGCGACTCGAACGAGCTCGAACCTGACAGACAAAGAGAGGAAAAGACAGAAAGAGAGAAAGAAAGAAAGAAAGAAAGAAAGAAAGAAAGAAAGAAAGAAAGAAAGAAAAAAAAGAAAGGAGAGGAACAAATGAGAGAAAAATACTGGATCCTGTAAACTCCTTGTTTTTTTTTTTTTTTTATTCAAACAAATAATCAGATTTCAGTCTGGTTCTACTTATGCAATCAGACTGTTATACTGTGTAATCAGACTGAAATCCATTTCATACATGGGAATAAGTAACCTGGAGTTTATCATGATTCCTGAAGATGTGTCATCATGGAATCAGATTTTTACTAGTTCGCTTAGCATGTAAAATGGAACATTCCTTATTCTGATGACAGATAGGTGCTTTAATCAGATTGTTCTGCACATGGTACCACACTGACTCAATCACTTCACTCACGGTGAGTAACACTCGAAGACTGAGAACAAGACAGTCCAGAACACATCAAACACACATTCGGACTGGGCAGTGCAGAGTGATACTGAGAGATAAGAAGGTCACATAACGAAAAGACCAAAGAGAAGGACTAAGGCTGCCGCTCAGAGAGGACAATTCTTCGCTCAGGAACAGCTGATCCTCAATGGATTCCATTCCACTCACTTGATTCCAGTTGTGCGTGTGTGCTGTCTGGTATCCTTGGAATATCTCTGCAACACAAGAGAAAGAGAGAGAGATGTGGTGAGAGAGGGAGAGAGAAAGGAAAGAGAGAGAGATGGAGGGAGGGAGGGAGGCACGCATGGGATCATTTAGAGTTAATGCAGGGAGCATGGGATTTAAATGACCCTAAGCACCACATTAGTCTTGGTTTTGGTGGCAGTGCACTCTCTGCATTACAACACAGATCAGATACGGGGACGGATGACAGCCAAGAGAATCTCGGAGGAGTGCAAAGGGGATTTGAAAGACAACCGTTTATCCCGCCCCTCGGACTGAGCACTGCGAATGGGAATATTACAAAAGTAATAAGTAAAAAGTTACACATTCCATATTCTAAATATGACAATATTTCAGAATGTTCCATTCACAGGTACAGAGCATAGTCGAATTAATAACTCAAGTTCACATTAAGTGGCATAAAATCTGAACATAGTCATAAAATGCCATAGTCATCAAATGCCGCAAAACCTCAGGACGTCATATTCCGATTAAGGTATACATGTCTACAAAATGCTACAACGATTGGAATACTCCAAGTCTTCATTTGATTACTGCCTACTCCGACCATGGCTGTATTTGGGCTAAGGTTGTCAGAAAATGCTTACATGACGGTGTCTTTTTTTGAATATTGTCTTCATCAGGTTATTATTATAATGTTGCTATCCATGTCAACATAGCCTATATTTACTACCACTCTAGGGTTCTGTATGGTACACAGCCTAGTGACTTAAATGATCTCGGGACAGGCACTCACCCAATGGGTCGTGAGACCACTAGTTCCACCTGAGGCTCGGGCTTTGATTCAAGAATGATATTGTAAACTTCTTTAAAAGTGGCTCCTTGTAATATCCGGCCGTTCCACTCCAGAACCTGGTCACCTGGAACACAAAGGGGGCCGGTTACCTAACAACCTACTCCCACCCACGCAGCACAGGCCACTAGAACATTTACACAGGTCTGGCCCACGCTGCACAGGCCACTAGAACACATACACAGGTCTGGCCAACGCTGCACAGGCCACTAGAACATATACACAGGTCTGGCCAACACTGCACAGGGCACTAGAACATATACACAGGTCTGGCCAACGCAGCACAGGGCACTAGAACATATACACAGGTCTGGCCAATGCTGCACAGGGCACTAGAACATATACACAGGTCTGGCCAATGCTGCACAGGGCACTAGAACATATACACAGGTCTGGCCAACACTGCACAGGGCACTAGAACATATACACAGGTCTGGCCAACGCTGCACAGGGCACTAGAACATATACACAGGTCTGGCCAACGCTGAGCAATACACATCTCTGAGCACGGCAGCAGCAACGCTTGTGGGTCAAACTCCCAGACTAGTTTGTCACATCATGTTAGATAGACATCTGCATTGTGTATATTAACATTTACCATGCATTGCATTTATCAATGTGTGGAAAAGAGAAGACGGCTATGGCTAATCTATTACATTTTAAAGATGTACTGTCTTTGCATTCAATCATGCTGTTTGCAGTTAAAAAATATGTGTGTATGTGTGTGTGTGTGTGTGTGTGTGTGTGTGTGTGTGTGTAGGAGAGGGAAGGTACCTGGTCTCAGGTGACCAACAGTGTCCGCTAGGCTTCCTTTCCTCACTTTGGTGATGAAAGCGCATAGTCTACCTGATTCTGTCATCTTGCCTCCCACCACCTGTAGATCGCACAGAGGAGTGACACAGATGAAGAGACAAAGCTATCACACAGCCACATACAAATCACACACACACACACACACACACACACACACACACACACACACACACACACACACACACACACACATAAATTAACAAATTAACCTATATGCGATTTCCATTCATGATAAAACATGAATAATAATAATAATATTTTTTTTTAAATTAGGTCAGGAAGGAGAGTCTGAATCTCCAGCTCTGTTTAGCTCGTCTCTCTCCTCCCCTCTCAAAGGTTCCCCATGCCACTATCCACATGTGTTAGGTCTGCTTTAGTTCTGCATAGTTCCTGAGGCAAATGGTTCCTCTTGTCGCTGTCCGTGGTGCTGAAAAGCTCAAAGGGCCCTGAGGGGCTGGGGGGGGAAAGGCTGGCATCCCATGGGCCCACGAGCCCATTTCCCTCTTTGAAACATCGTACAAATAAAATCCCTGTTAATGGAGTCACTGTAGCAACACACAAAAGGAGATTACGCTGCGAAAGAGAGGGAGTTGGGGGTCTAAATGAAATGGCTTTACATAACTTACAGAGCAGCAGAGATGTGTGTGTGTGTGTGTGTGTGTGTGTGTGATAGCACTGTATTAAAACATGGAGAGTCACATACACAAACACTCTATAGCTATTCAGTCTGATCACTCAATCAGTAGTGGAGCCACTAGACGTCAGACGGCAGACTCGGAGGGGGAGGCCTCATAGTATTTCTACACGGAATTTAACAAGCAGCAGTACAGCTGCAAAGGGCCCAAACTCCATAGCTCTGAAGAGAAAAAAAAGTTATGGAATAGTATAAGCTAACACAGATTAGCTGTGTTATGTTACAATATATCTTGATAAGACTAGTGATGTTTCCAAAGAGAAAATCAGGCCATGACTGTTGCAATGAGATGCTAGTTCAAATGACTGCTGACACTGAAGCACACTGGTCCTGAATAACTAACTGGGTCAACTCTGACCAACACTTAGGCTGTAGGCAAATAACATAACATGAACTAAGCTCTGGCTCACATAGGTCACAAATTACTCCCATGAAAAAAAGATCTGTCACTTTTTAAGGTAAAGATAGCGCTTAAAATGCGTGTGCATATGAGTATATCTGTAAATATGTGTTGCATATTTATGGTGAGTCACTTTTTTGACATTTGTTTGGTGGAGGGACACTGAGTGCATATCTAAACCAGCCCTTGTTTTTACTGGAGTGGACAAACCCCACCGAGCTCGTCCACTCCAAACACACGGGTGGTGGTGTGTGGAGACACAGGAGGAGCTGGGCAGCGAGGGCTTTGCACTGTGGGGGCTGCGGTGGTGGAGGCTGGGGGTTGGAAGGGTTGGATGAGGGGGGGGTGTCTCACCTTAAGACCCAGCAGCGCTCCGGAGTCGCGGGGCACCGTCCCATCCTTCATTCGCTTGTTGAGCAGGATCCTCCCGATCAGACGCTCCCCGTCTTTGGACGGCTGCCAAGTCACTGGGTGCTGTATGGGGGGGGGGGTAAGAGCAACAACAAGCCTTGTGTTTTACAACCCTCTCTCGCTCTCACACACACACACACACACACTCACTCACTCACTCACACACACACACACACACACACACACACACACACTCACTCACTCACTCACTCACTCACTCACTTACTTCACTCACTCACTCACTCACCTCACTCACTCACTCACTCACTCACTCACTCACTCACTCACTCACTCACTCACTCACTCACTCACACACACACACACACACACACACATACTTCAAGCTAAGCTCAACTAACAAAAACACCTCAGCCATTGCAGCGCCAGAGCACTGGTGAGCAAGTGGGGGTGTGGGGGTGTGGGGGGTTCTTGAGGATTGATTTCATTCCCCCAAAAAAGAGCAATCACACAAGCTCCGCTTTTTCACTACTGTGACATTCTGGATTATCCCCACCACCCAACTTCTCTCTTCCTGTGCTTATGCAACGTCGTCATAATCTCGATGGATTAGCCCATGGCCAAATTAGATGATTTTAGACAGGACGGCTCTAAGCCCCGTATTAATTTTTGTGGTCTTGCCAACGGGCTTATTTTAGTAAATACCTTTCATCCATATTCAAGACAAAGAAAGTGATCCTGATGACAAGGAGGCAAACAGGGTTAGGTGTTTTGGGAGGTGGACACAGGCTGGTCCATCCTGTGGCTGACTCTCACCACCAGGAGTGAATATACTGTATATTTTTTTTTTCTATTTATATTAAATAACCTAAACTCATAGAGTAATAGACAAATACATAGCGAGTAACAGGCTAAACGTGTCAGTCATGTACATCAATATTATACTGGATTTCTTATTCTGTCCTGTCTGTCTCATTCTCTCCCATTCTTTGACACAGCAGCCAGAGCAGAGCTTGTGTGATGGTGCAAGAGAGTGGCATGCACCCGTACTCCTCCACCTCCATCAGCACAGCCCCCAAACCCCACCCTGTCACAGCATGGTGGAGGAAGGTGGAGCTGGGAGGTGGTGCTGGACAAGAGAGTAGACCACGGAGGAAGTGTGCGTCGGCGAGTTGTGGGTGGTACGGCTACACAATTAATCGATCTTGTAATCGAAATCGCAGTTTGAACTAATGCAATTAGCTAATCGCAAAGACTGCAATTAATCATGCAGCTCGTGACTCTGCGGCAATAGTTTATCTTGTCACATCTATGATTTTCATATATCATCCTCCTTCTACTAGGCATGCTCACCAATCAGTGGCCCATCTTAAAGCAAAATTTGTAATACTGAACTGAAGCTTGACTTTCAAAAATTATTCCGCAAATCAAATCACGGTCATAATATCTGTCAGAAAACGTGCATATATGTAATGCAATATTTTCCCCGAATCGTGCAGCCCTAGAGGGTGGGGTCCAGAGGGCAGTCGTCTAATTTGTCTCTCACACTGCACCCCACTGAACCCCTCCATACAGTCTCTCCTCCACCTCCACCTCTGTGGTCAACTCCAACTCCTTTCCTCCAGCCCCAGCATCAAGCCCCAGCCCCAGCCCCCATCCCCCATCCCCAGCCCCCATCCCCCATCCCCAGCCCCCATCCCCAGCCCCAGCCTCCAGCCCCAGCCCCAGCCTCCAGCCCCACTGCTTTGCCATCATCCCAGGCACGCTCTCCCAAGTGGAACAGCAGAGAGCAGATGGAATGAAGAAGGGGGGGGGGAAACTAGAAGCAAGTGAGGCAGCATTCAGCGAAGGAGCTGAGGAGCACGCGATGAAAAACAAACACTGACACATAAACAGTACATATATATTATATATTATATATGTATATATATTCAACACAACTAAGAGGGTCCACTGGGAAACTAACATATGTGATGGATAGCATGACAAGGTATTGAAGAAAAGACACAAAAAAGAAAACAAATACCACAGCTATGTGACAGTGGAAGGGAAAAAAGAGAAACATAACTTTGTCTGTGCCAAAAATACACAAAAAAAATCAAATGGAAAAAAAGATTTATTAAAAAACAAAACAATCCAAGCCTCCCTGGAGAAAGTGCGAGTGCCAGTGATCTTTGGGCCAAGCCGCCGGGCTTCACAGGAGCAGGATCCTGGGGGTGGGTGGAGGGGCTGGGGGGGTGGGGGTATAACGGGTCCTGAGAGGCGGGGAGCGGAGCAAGAGCAGGCGGGTGGAGGGATAAAGAACCTGTGCTACAACATATGCATGATTAAAGACAAAACAATACAGAAAGAGAGGAGAGAGAGAAGAGAGAGAGGGAGGAGAATGAGTGAGAGAGAGAAACAGAAAGAGAGAGGAGAAAGAGAAAGATAGATAGAGTTAGATAGAGAGAGAGAGAGAAAGAGGGATAGAGGGAGAAAGAGAGAGAGAGAGAGAGAGAGAGAGAGAGAGAGAGAGAGAGAGAGAGAGACTCGCCACATGCATCCGGAGACCATCATTCCTAAGGTGCCATGACAAACAGACAGTCGGTTTGTGGATTGATGCTCTTTTGATTTGAGGGAGGGTCGGTGGGGAGAGGGAGTCTCGAGAAAACCAAAGTATCAAAGCAACAGTGGCCATGAAGCAAACCACAATGCAAGCCAGAGAGAGCTCTCCACTTCCTCTTTCAACCACACCCAGCACGGAGCATGGGGGACTGGCTGACAAAAAAAACACAGACTGACAAAAAAGAAAAAAAAACCTACCGTAAACTAAAAAAATGACAAACAAAAAAGTCTTGATATTCTGAACTACAGAAGAACAACAAAATAAGCATCAAAGCGCCAAAGAGTAAATTAATCCACCAAATCAAATCAACAGCTCACTTACTGACAAGCAACAGGGCAAGGAAAAACAAACAACAACTCAACAAACAAAACAAAAAAACGAAAACAAACCAAAAACGCAAAATAACCAAATACCAAAATCAGTAAACCAAACAAGAGCACGGTCGATTTTACAAACAAAAAACAAACAATTTTTTTTCAAAAAAGCAAGCCAAACAAGGGTCCCAGTACCTTCTCACTATTGCTATGTTCTCGCTTAGCTGCAGTGCTACTGCACGACAACGAAAGTTTTAACGAGGGTTCGCACTACTCCTAGGCCGTCTCCTCCCCAACTAGTGCGTGACCCCAAAGCGCACCATTTTCTTTTGGCCCTCAGATAAGGAGGGAGTCTGCTCAATAGTTTTTCTTTTTCCCCTTTGACTGTTCCCTACAGTTGTGGAATAAAAAACAGAAGGAGAAAAGAAAGGAAGAAAGAAAGAAAGACATGCAGAGGTGTAAATAAACCAAAGGAACCATGAAATGACAAAGGACTCTGAGAGATAGAGAGAGAGAGGAGAGAGAGAGAAGGAAGGGGCGGAGGTGGGAGAAGGGGAGGTTGTTTTCTTGGCTCCCATGTCTCAATCTAAATGACATTGAGGAAGCTCCACCCCACCACACATGTTCCCACACATAATAATCGGCATGGATACGCACTCACATGTCTCCACACACGCATCTAGCAGAAAACACACACACACACACATGCACGCATCCCAGCACTGAATAATAATATACAAACACACACACACACACACACACACACACTTTAGGCAGATGTGGTTCCCTCAGTGAAATCAAATGCACGGCTGTTACAACAATTCACCAATTCCATCAATAAAAGAGAAAACCCTCTGTACACTCACAAAAAGTGCAAAATAATTCACAATACAAACCCCAAACAAACTCCAAACCTATACCTAACCCTGATCCTAAGCACATCAAGTAGTACTAACAAGTAGCTTAGTAAAAAAAAACATTCAAAGTGCGAAGCACATGGGAGTACTGTAGCAATGAAACTTAATATGAAGGTATCCCATTTGGTCACCTGCAATTCTATCACATCATCTCCAGAAAAGTAAGTGAATATCACATAGTATTGCATTGGGACAAAGCAACTGAGCCAAATAGGGGGGCATTTACTGGCCTTTCTTGGCAGTGTGGCATAGGGCAGTTGTTTTGGGAAGGCAAGTCCAGCTCCTGCGTCCCATGAGGCTAGGCCACGTATCCCTGCCCACAAACAGCCAGAGAGGGAAAAGACCGCACAGCCAACACGGTGACCAACGATGAGATAGTGAGAGGACGTGGGAGCAAGAATGACACAAGTTACATGGGATGGGTTACATGGGATGGGTACATCTGTGTGTGTGTGTGTGTGTGTGTGTGTGTGTGTGTGCGTGTGCGTGTGCGTGTGCGTGTGCGTGCGTGCGTGCGTGCGTGCGTCGCGTCGCGTGCGTGTATGTGTGTGTGTGTGTGTGTGTGTGTATGTGTGTGTCTTGGCGTCTTGGCGATGCATGCGTCGCGTGGCGTCGCGTCGCGTCGTGCGTGCGTCGCGTCGCGTCGCGTATGTGTATGTGTGTGCGTGTGTGTGTGTGTGTGCGCGTGTGTGTGTGTGTGTGCAGGAGTCGCGCTTGATGGTACAGTCTCTGTGTCAGGCTACAAACTGTCCCTCTTGACTGCACCCCCCCGGGAGAATCAATTCCACGTCAGGCGGCCGATCGCCTCGATCTGTCGTCCGTCTCATCTGTCTGTGGCCAGCAGATATGGCAGATGCTGTGTTTTTCTCTCCCTCCCTCCCTCCCTTTCTCCCTCCCTCCCTCTCCCTCCTTCTCCCTCCTTCCTTCCTCTCTCTCTCTCTCTCTCTCCACTCTTCTTCCTGCAAATGCTGTGCAGACTCCCAACACTTTATTTCATGCTCTGATTGCCGATTCGCAGCTCCCAGATGCCAAGTGTCACTTTCATGGGAGGGCAGCTGTGCTGTGGGGCCACGTGTGCTCTACAAGGAGGAGCCCAACACCACCGCGGTGCCCAGGTGCAGGAGCTATGAGGGACAGCGCGGTGCCCAGGTGCAGGAGCTATGAGGGACAGCGCGGTGCCCAGCGGTGCCAAGGTGCAGGAGCTATGAGGGACAGCGCGGTGCCCTGGTGCAGGAGCTATGAGGGACAGCGCGGTGCCCAGCGGTGCCCAGGTGCAGGAGCTATGAGGGATCGTAGCCGTCCAGCGGTGTCCAGGCGCAGGAGCTATGAGGGACACAACCCACAGTCAGGTGCAGGAGCTATGGGTCCCAGGTGCAGGAGCTCATGAGGTTACAACCACGGGCGTCCAGGTGCAGGAGCCATGAGGGACAGTGCCCAGGTGCAGGAGCTATGAGGGACACCGCGGTGCCCAGGTGCAGGAGCTATGAGGGACAGTGCCCAGGTGCAGGAGCTATGAGGGACACCGCGGTGCTCAGGTGCAGGAGCTATGAGGGACAGTGCCCAGGTGCAGGAGCTATGAGGGACACCGCGGTGCCCAGGTGCAGGAGCTATGAGGGACGGCCGAATGGGACGCTCTGGGAGCCCAACACCGAGGTGTAGGAGCTATGAGGGACAGCCGAATGGGACTCTCTGGGCAGCACATGGGTCAGAGCATCCCATTTTGGCCAACCTCGAGTGTTCCTCCATCTTTCTCCACCATGGTCAAGATTATGAGCTGACAGTTGCATCTGATCTTGCCTCCCTGTCTGATGCTATGCTAACCTAGACACCCCCATTCGTACTGCTCATCTCACAGACCAATTAAGCTCTAACATACAATACATTCAGACACACAGAAAACGACGAAAAGGCTTTCCATTCACTAAAACCTGTCTAAAGCTCTGCTGTCTGTGAAGACACCAGTAACTTTGAGGAGCCCTCACAGTGCTGAGTATCTGGCTATAAAGAGGCAGGATTTTGGTGTGGTCAAACCGGAAGCCACATTAACACAGGCAGACCCACAGGCCCTGCTGCCCTCAGTACTGCCCTGTCCCCACAGGAGAGCAGCCCTCTTGATGGCAGTGCTAAGCTCACACCGCAGCTAGCCGACTAGAAGGCCATGCATTGGTCAACAGAGAGATACAGATACAACCCAGATTGGCGAGCCACTGGGTGAGAATTCCTTTTTTTTCTTGTTCCAAATAGCCTACACACACACACACACACACACACACACACAACACACACACACACACACACACACACACACACACACAGAGAGACAATGTGTGAGGAAAAGTTTGTTTTTAGAAGTGACACACCTACAGTACATGGTGTACATGTCCTCCCAGGCTTTTTGAGTAAGCACCTGTAACCCACCCACTAGTCTTCAACTGTGTTGCTGCCTCCACCTCCATCTCTGGCTCAGGCCTCAGGCCCTCTTGCCCCCTGGGGCTCTCCATCTTGCCCATCTTGCCCCTTCTGTCACCTCTCTCTCTAGCTCTCTCTCTCTCTCTCTCTCCCTCTCTCTCTCTCTCTCTCTCTCTCTCCCTCTCTCTCTCTCTCTCTCTGGATGGCTGTGTGAGTGTTGGCTCTACATGTGCTGAAGAGGGAGGGATGAATCCAGAACCACAGAAAGAAGCTGTGTGTGTGTGTGTGTGTGTGTGTGTGTGTGTGTGTGTGTGGCTCATTTGTGCCTGGCTTGTCCATGTGTCTGTCTGCCAGTGCATGCATGAACAGGTGGGTGATACATGTGTGTTTGTGTGTGTGTGTGTGTGTATACACATGTGTGTGTGTGTGTGTGTGTGTGTGTGGTGGTCCAGGTGTGTGTAGTGTGTGTGTGTGTGTGTGTGTGTGTGTGCATGTGTGTGTGCACATGTGTGCGCCGCTGTGCACCGCAGAGTGTCGTGCACATGTGGTGTCTTGTGTGTGTGTGTGTGTGTGTGTGTGTGCGCATGTGCACGTGTGTGTGTGCAACGTGTGTGTGTGTGTGTGTGCATGTGTGTGTGCACATGTGTGAGAATGCGTGTAACACGTGTGTGTGATGCGCGTGCACATGTGTGTGCGCGAACGCGTGTGTATGTAGTGTAGTGTGTGTGTGTGTGTGCGTGTAGTGTGTGCATGTGTGTGTGTGTGTGTGTGTGTGTGTTTGCGGGTGCGGCAGGCAGGCACAGCAGGCCGTCGTGCACGAGAATCAAGTCTGAATCAGATCCATGAGCACTGCTATCCAGGTCCAGGCCTCTCATCTGACAACTCAATAAAAACCCAGTGTAAACTATTAATTGGATCATTAATTATTGATGCTGTTTTAACTACGATTTGAAAAAAGGGGGGCCAAGTAAGAGAGAGAGACACACACAGACACAGATAGAGAAAGAGAGAGCAAGAGAGAGAGAGAAAGACAGATAGAAACACTGTATGTATCTTTTCTGTATACATATACATTATCTGTATGTATTTCTGTATACATATACATTATCTGTATGCATTTCTGTATACATATACATTATCTGTATGTATTTCTGTATACATATACATTATCTGTATGTATCTTTTCTGTATACATATACATTATCTGTATGCATTTCTGTATACATATACATTATCTGTATGCATTTCTGTATACATATACATTATCTGTATGTATTTCTGTATACATATACATTATCTGTATGTATCTTTTCCTTTTCCTTTTCACACCTTTCCTCAAACAATGACTCCACCTTCATTACAGACTACACAACACCGCTTTCAACTTCTCACCCTCACAATTTCACACTTTTCAATCACTCTCTTTTCTCTATTGGAATCTTGTGTTTTAGTTCCTCTCTCCAAGCCTCTCTTTTTAACTCTTAAACACTTGCATCCCCTTCCATTTCTCTGTTCCTCTCTCTCTCTTGCTCTTTTTTCCGCTCTCTCTCTCTCTCTCAGATTTTCTCTTTCTGTCTTTTTTTTTCTTTCTCTTTCTCTCTTTCTCTCTTTCTCTCTTTCTCTCTTCCCTCACTTCTGGCCACCCGTCCATCTGACGATTAATCAGGAGAGGCTGGACTTCTAGGCAGTCACACTAAATCAGCAGAGAACCTTCACTAAACATAAGCTGGATCTATTAGAACACCACCACTATCCCACAATGCCTTGGGGCTGGAGCCCACACTACTCCCTGCTCTCTGCCCACAGTGTGTGTGTGTGTGTGTGTGTGTGGGGTTCTAGTTCGGAACAGGGAACAGGGAACAGGGATCACAGATAATAGCCACAATGATTAGATTATACAATGTTATAATGTTTATGTGTGATGATTTTTAACTCTTGATATGTTGATGTTGCTATTGTTTCCTTTTTTTTTTTAAATTTGTGCAAAGAGTGAGTTTGTCTCTGATCTGAGTGCTGTAACTCATTCACTCTCACACACACACACACACACACACACACACACACACACACACACACACACACACACACACACACACACACACACACACACTGAATTATTTATTAGACCTGTAGGGAAACTAAGTGGTGGTCATAGAGCGACTGATCAGACATCAGTTAAGTGTCAGGCAGGCCATCTGAACCACCATCACTGATGCCTAAGATGAGGCCAAAGCAATCATCCCAGATACTACTTTGGAAAGCAGCCAGCCTGAAAGCAAATACCCTTTTTTTGTGCTTATGGTCAGTTTTTACACAAATAAACCAAATATTTATAAATACTTCTCTACTTTTAATTACTGTGTGATTTGTGCAATTACATGCATAATAATCAGCATTATGCAAATGCTGCTGCTAACAGTTTTAATACATTTTAATTATTCCTCATAAAAACGTACAACTAGACTGCAAGAGTACCCATAACCTGGCTCTTCAGACTCCTCGTGACCATGGCGTTAAATAACGGCACGCATGCACACACATGCACACACACACACACACACACACACACACACACACAGACACACACACATCCCTTTGGAGAGATTCTGACCTCTTTACCCCTCACCGACTAACAACCACAGCACCAAACGCCAAACCTGGAGGGCTCTGGTGCATCAATAATTGAGAGCGGTGTTCTCCGTGGCACACGGCAGCAGGAACAGTTACATAAGCAGGGATAGCCTAGCGACGCAGACCCGTGAGGGGAGTCCACCCGTGGGCAGGAGGTGGCGGCTGGGCCACCATCATGGACCTTGTTACAGGAGTAGGTCATCAGCTGCTGCTGAGGTGACCGGTGAGGGTGGACATGGGTGGACACCACATGTTTGCAGGTTTGTGATCGACGTTGGGTTCAAAACCACATGCGAGAATGTCACCTTAATATTCAGCTGTGGCTTGGTCGCTGCTCATTAGCGTTTACGGGACACGGTCCAAATGGGCTATCAAGTGTCCAGAAACACTGTGTGCATAGAAGTATAAGTATGTATAAGTAAGTATATATACTCTTTTCATCCCATTCATTTGGTCTCTGCATTTATCCCAATCCGTGAATTAGTGGAACACACTCAGCACACAGTGAACAGAAGCACACACTAATCCAGGCGCAGTGAGCTGCCTGCAACAACAGCGGTGCTCGGGGAGCAGTGAGGGGTTAGGTGCCTTGCTCAAGGGCACTTCAGCCGTGCCTACTGGTCAGGGTTCGAACCGGCAACCCTCCGGTTACAAGTCTGAAGCGCTAACCAGTAGGCCACGGCTGCATACGCTGGTGTTTGTGATATTTGCACCTGTGACAGGGTGATGCATCCTGGGACAAAAAAAAAAAAAAAAATCTCATCAAAGGCTAATCTTTTCCCCGAGCGTGCGGCCAATCAGAATGGTGGCTTTCTGCGTGCGTGGCGACTGCGCCCCACGGTGCTGCGGTGCTTTCATGGCGAGCTCCCGTGGTGGGGGGGAGGGGGGCGTGAGCGAGCCCCCTGCAGGGGGAGACTTTAATTAACCTCACACTCTTAATTACTCACTCGCCACAGCTCCCATCTCTTACATGCACCAGCCAGAGAGGTGCACAGGGTCCTCTCTCTCACACACACACACACACACACACACACACACACACACACACACATACAGAGAGACACACGCAGATAAACTCTTCTGACAGACATCGGTGTGACATCACCACTCCCCAGTCCACCTGGGACTGATCCATGTGCCGTCGCCAATTACATTTCCTGCTTCAGGAAAGTCAAAATGGGACAGCAGCCACTCTGCCCCTCTTACCTGCCCTCCACCCTCCTCCCCACTCTGCCCCTCTTACCTGCCCTCCACCCTCCTCCCCTCCATGTCTCTCTCTCTCTCTCTCTCTCTCTCTCTCTCTGTCAAACCTCACGCCCCCACCTCCCCCCTGTGAATCTCATCATCCTCCCCTCTGCCCCCTCCTTGCTCTCTCTCCCTCCCTCCCACTTTCTCTCTGTCTTTCTCTCTTTCTCTCTCTCTCTCTCCCTCCCTCTCTCTCTCTTATGTAATGGAGTCCATTACAGCAGATTGAGCCAGTGGATCAGAGGGGAAGTAGAGCTGCAAACTGCACTACATGTCACAGGAGGACAGCAGAGAGGAGGGAGAGGGACAGAGAGTGAGAAAGGACCACACCGGTACAGCATGTGTGCACACACACACACACACACACACACACACACACACACATACATACAGTACACACACACACACACACACACACACACACACACACACACATACACACACACAAGTGTAATTGTCCACACACACACACACACACACGCGCACACACACACACACACGCACACAAGTGTAATTGTCCACACACACACATACTCACGCACACAAGTGTAATTGTCCACACACACACACACACCCACAAATACACATTTGTAGCATATTCACATAGATATACACACAGAGAGGAACCAATAAAATGTTGCACATCCACGGCAAAGTCACACCAAGTTTTTCTCGCACAATCCCTCAAACACATACAAACATGAACCACTAGCACTCAGCTGCAGTCTGCAAAAAAGAAGATTAGTATTGACATGACAAAACAAGCTACTATTACCTCCCACTTCTATATGCAACACATCAGGAAAAACTACGCATTAAATATATCCAATTATCATACGGCACTTCATAATGCTACAGAGAATTCAACTGACATGAACTGACCTTCCCAAGGTTTGGAGGTTCGATATCAAATTTAAAAAAGATCACTGCCAATGGCAACTGGTTTTGTGCTTCTGATTGGTATCTTTCAACAAGTTTGTTCACTTTCCGCAATGGGACTTTGAGAGTTACGGAAGTAATATGTTGCCATGCAACACCTGGAACTTTCAAGTTCAGCTATTAAGGGCAACAAATGTATCTAAAAACAAAAATAGTGTGAAGTTTCTTTTCTCATTATGGCAAGAAGCCGTATAATAAGTAGGATAATCTATTGTCCACCATTCAATATCGGAATATAGTCCCGTCAGGGCGAACAAGACCCCCACATGAAGCCAAAATATCGCCATTAAATGAACTAATCTTCTTACATCAGTACCAAATACACCACATGGGCTGAAAAACAAAAGTGCTGTTATTCTTACATGAATACATCCTTATCAATATGTTACTATAAAGACAGCAATTTGTATACACAGACACACACACACACACACACACACACACACACACACACACACACACACACACAGACACACACCAGACACACACCAGACACACACACACACAGGGATTAATTGCTACCAGTGTGAACGGATGTAAAACACATTCTCCCGTGAATGGGGCCGTCCTCCACTCAAGTCCTGTTTAATGCAGAGCATATGGCGGGGGGGGCAGGGTGAGCTCCCCGCGGCACCAGCGCATAAATATGGATCAACAAACAGTGATCATCGCAGGCTGGCAGAGCCCACACATCTGGACAGGAGGGCCCAGGTAACAGGTGAGGCTTTGTTCAGCTCGGAGTACGCCGCTAATTTGTTGGCGCAACTTTGTGTTTAGGGGCATCATGCACCGAGGTGCTGCTAATAAGTGACGGTTATCTGCATATGCAAGGGCACATGTGCTTGTGTGTGTGTGTTTGTGAGAGAGAAAGAGAGAGATAGAGAGAAGCAAGGGGAGAGATCAAGTGAAATAAAGATAGAGCGCGAGAGAAATAGTAGTGTGTGTGTGTGTGTGTGTGTGTGTGTCTGTGTGTGTGCGCCTGTGTGTTCGTGCATGTGTATGTGTGTGTGTTCGTGCATGCATGTGTGTGTGTGCGTGTGTGCATGTGTGTGTGTGTGTGTCTGTATGTGTGTGTATGACTGTACTTGGATGTGATGTGTTTACTAGTTCGTGTTTTGGATTATTTTGTGTGTGTCTGTGTGTGTGTCTGTGTCTGTGTGTGTGTGTCTGTGTGTGTGTGTGTGTGTGTGTGTGTGTGTTATTGTTTGTGCTTAGGTGTTTTATGTGTGTGTGTGTGTGTGTGTGTTTTGAGTATGTTGTGTGTTTGCGGCTGCGTGAGCGCGCACACGTTAGCCGTTCCTCGCTCACCTTTCTCGCTGATGGACTCGCTCTCGATCTCCACGTCCTCGCAGCTGGTGTACTCTGGCGTGGTGGCCAGCTCCTCCTCGGAGCTGCTCAGCGACACCTGCCGCATCTTGCCCCCTCCTCCGCTGCCCCCCCCTCCTCCGCTGCCCCCCCCACGCTTGCTCTTGTGCGGCCGGGGCGGCGGCGGCCGCACCGTCTCCGACTGGTCCGAGCTGAGCGAGTCGTTGCGCAGCATGCTCTCCATCTTCTCCCGCTTGGTCCGCCGCATGGCCGAGCCGGGCTCCAGGTGCTGCGGGGGCGGCTGGCCGGAGGAGGAGGTGGGCGGTCGCAGGTGGCCGTCGCCGGGGG